>NC_058080.1:746644440-746876696 GCF_014858855.1 Bufo gargarizans | reverse complement strand
TACATGTCACTGCACACACGTGTATACACTGCACATGACGGCTCTTACCTTGTGATATAAGAGGCTGGTGCTCCTCCATTACATGTCACTGCACACACGTGTATACACTGCACATGACGGCTCTTACCTTGTGATATAAGAGGCTGGTGCTCCTCCATTACATGTCACTGCACACACGTGTATACACTGCACATGACGGCTCTTACCTTGTGATATAAGAGGCTGGTGCTCCTCCATTACATGTCACTGCACACACGTGTATACACTGCACATGACGGCTCTTACCTTGTGATATAAGAGGCTGGTGCTCCTCCATTACATGTCACTGCACACACGTGTATACACTGCACATGACGGCTCTTACCTTGTGATATAAGAGGCTGGTGCTCCTCCATCATGGCCTCCTTGTACAGATCCTTGTGTCCTTCTATATACTCCCACTCCTCCATGGAGAAATAGACAGTGACGTCCTGACACCTTATAGGAACCTGACAACACAATGACACCGTCATCACCCAGACCCCTCCAGTGCTGTTACTGGAGAATTTCCCAGCATTCCCAGCAGTGTCACCTCTCCAGTCAGCAGCTCCATCATCTTGTGGGTGAGTTCTAGGATCTTCTGCTCATGTATCAGGGGGTGAGGGGGAGGCTCTGTGATGGGGGAGGGGTCCTGCTCCGCCCTCCTGACTCCTGGAGATGGATGATGGGAGTCACACAGTCCCCCGATGTCTTCTTCACTATTGTGTACTCCTGTGGATGGAGAGAGACACTTAGGGAATAAACCCTTCAGGGGCCATGTGCTCTCCTCCGGCCCTCTCCTCCTGGTACAACGTGCCTACTTACCTCTCATGGCTCCTACAACATGACTATTGGTCACTGGTCACATGATACATCACTCACCACATTGGGGGCTGATCAGGTTCTCCATCACTTGGAAGGTCTGGAGGCCGTTCTCCAGGACCCTGGACTCTTCCTATCACTTCCTATGATGGATTCTCCTTCCCGATGTCTGACTTGTTACAGAATACAATAAAGAGGAGAGAAATCTAGAAAAGTTTACCTCTCCGCTCAGCAGGGAGATGATCTCCAAGGTGAGGTCTAATATTCTTCTGCTGATCTCCTTCCTGTCCATCCTTGGTGGTCATTCAGGAGAAGAGGAGAGAACTGGAGGAGCTGGAGGCTTCTAGTACTGCAGGCGCCTTTATGAGAAGAGGAGAGGAAATCATCCAGGGGACAAGACCAGATGTCACCTCCAGAACCGCACTTCCTGAGCCTGGAGGGGCCCCGCTTCTCAGAGCCCCACCACATGGATTCCAGGGGCCCCAACATGGAGATCTCTGGTGGCTCCACAGGAGATAAATGTCTGATAGATGCAGGTCCCACCTCTGGTGCTCAGCTGTGTCCAAACTCCTAGAGAAGAGACTGGAGAGAGCTGAGCTCAGGCCGGGCCCCGCTCCATTCATTCTCCTCCTGGAGGCAGGGGCCCCTCACCAGGACAGTCAGGGGCCAGTGAATGATGACAACCCCCACTATCCCACTACTCCTCCCCCATCATACTAAGCTGAGGAGCGGAGAAGGATTCCTTGTGTGTAATGGAGGAGAATCTCCAGAGGTGACATGTCTGAGCTCTCCACCACACTGTCTCCTCACAGCTCATCTTACCTGCAGGCTGGAGGAATGGCTGATACCAGAGAGAACAAGAGCCCTGACTACCGACCAGGACCCAGTATCTGCTGCACTGCCAGAGCTGAAGGACCTGGGGTGACGTCACCGTCATGTGATCAGTGTGGGGGCGGGCTTAGCTGGAGAGAGGGGATGGTGAAGGACCTGGGGTGACATCACCGTCATGTGATCAGGGGCGGGGCTTAGCAGTGGAGAGAGGGGGTGGTGAAGGACCTGGGGTGATGTCACTGTCATGTGATCCTTGCTAAAGGTAAGTCCCACCCCCTGCACTGATCACACGGTGACGTCACCCCAGGTCCTTCAGCTCTGGCAGTGCAGCAGATACTGGGCAGGTCCTGGTCGGTAGTCAGGGCTCTTGTTCTCTGTTATCAGCCATTCCTCCAGGGTTCTATTTAAACTCCATGCATGGTACTGACCTTTTGGCCCCTAGTGGACAGGTCGGGAGCAGAGCTAGTGTTTAGCCGGCTATTATTGATTTGTCTAAACTCCATGCACCATACGGACCTGATCCTTACCAAGTATGGGGAATAGCGGACTCTACAGTCTATTTCCCATGCCCGGTACGGACCTCTCAGCCCCCTGGTGGTCAGGTCTGGTACTATGATGGGATTTATCTGATTTACAGTGAACTGTCTATTTCCCATACCCCAGATTCGTTAATTTCTAATGATAATTACGAAATTCTAACGATCCCTTAGTCCTAACACTGGCACAGATGGGGTATTTTGCCCCCGTGCACCCCAGTCCCCTTGTGTAGTTACAAGCAGAAAAAAAGGCAACACTAAAGCAACTAAGGGGGGATATTTGTGTGCCAGTTAGGACTAAGGGAAAACAAATTATCGTTAGAAATGAACGATTCCCTTACGTCCTAACCAGTGGCACAGATGGGGATTAGCAAGTAGAAACCCCCATGGGAGGGTTCTCATGCCTGGCGGAAGATAATACTATCTATCCTAGAATCCACTCTATAGTGTGAGATAAAAGTGGAGTGAGAACTCCAAGAAGCTGACTTACAGATCACATCCAGCGGAAACGAGATTCTTTCTGCAAAGGAAGTAGCCACCGCTCGAGTAGAGTGGGCCCTTACAAACTCAGGGGGCTCCGAGCCTCGAGACACATAAGACTCCCGAATTGCCTCTTTAATCCATCGACTAATGGAGGGCTTAGAGGCCTTCCTACCCTTGTGGGTATCGGAAAAAATGATAAGGAGGTTTTCATCCTTCCTAAATACCTTGGACCGTTCCAGGTAAATCCTCAGACATCTTGAAACGTCGAGGGTATGGAGCCCCCTTTCTTCTGAGGAGGGGAGAGGAGCCAAAACTGGAAGAGAAATCACCTGGTTGATGTTGCTGAATGAAGGCACTTTTGGAATAAAGGTCGGTAAAAACTTGAGCAGCACCCGATCTTGCAGGAACATGGTGTACGGCTCAAAAGCAGAAAAAGCTTGGAGTTCCCCAACTCGTTTTGCTGATAGCTAATAAAAAAGTAATTTTCCAGATTAGAAACTTGAGCTCCACCTCCTCTAAGGGCTCAAAGGGGGAAGATGATAACCCACTGAGCACAACCGTTAAATCCCATACCGGGATAGGTTTAATTATCGTAGGCTTTAACCTTGAAGCTCCCCTAAGGAACCTCTTGATAAGGGGTTCTTGAGAAATGTACCTGTTGAGACAGGCCGAGATCGCAGAAGCTTGCACTCTGAGGGTCGAAGGTGACAACCCTTTATCCAGACCATCCTGCAGGAACTGTAGGATGGTAGGTATGGACACATCAGTGGATCACAGTTGACGACTGGAACACCAAGTTGAGAAAATCTTCAAAATTCTTGAATAAGATCTGTTGGTAGCCTCAGATCTGGAGTGCTCTAGGGTTCTCAAGACAGACCCCGATAGCCCTTCTATTCTTGGAAGGGACTGATCAACCTCCAGGCTGTCAGGTTGAACATTTGAAGATTTGAGGAGGTCTGAGTGTCCCCCGACACCAGTACTCTCTCTGGGGAATTGCCCCCGACTCATTTGAATGAGTTGGGTAAACCAAGCTCTTTTCAGCCAGTATGGAATGATGGTGATGACTGACGCTTGGTCCTGCCTGATTTTCATCAATACCCTCGGAATCAAGGAAATTGGAGGGAAGATATAGGCCAGCCCAAACCTTCATGGGATTGACAGTGCATCTATTGCCACCTGTAAAGGGAGCAATACCTCTCCACCTTGGTGTTGAACCTCGTTGCCATGAGATCAATCTCTGGCATTCCCCACATGAGCATTATCTCCTTGAAGATGTCTGGATGGAGAGACCACTCCCCGGTTGGAAGAACTTGGCTCAAGCAATCTGCTATCATATTGTGAACTCCACGAATGTGGACGTCTGATAAGTGGGTGAGGTTCAATTCTCCCCAATCCAATATCACACCTATCTCTCTCAGGAGACTTTGTGACTTCGTGCCTCCCTGCATGTTGATGTACATTACAGCCGTCATGCTGTCTGACTGTACTCTCACCGCTTTGCCTTGAATGCAGGGAGCAAAATAAAAAAGGGCTAGCTTGATCGCCCTGATTTCTAGGAGATTCGATGATAACAACATCTCCTGAGGTGTCCAGATTCCTTGGACTGTCGTGTCTAGAAGATGTGCTCCCCAGCCTACTAGGGATGCATCTGTGGTAAGTAGGATCCAAGAGGGTTGGATCAGGGACTTGCCGTCCTCGAGATGGGTCCACCATCTTAGGGAGGACCGGGCCCGATAAGACAGGGAGTGCACGGAATTTAGTCCCAACAGACTGTGATTCCACATGGCTAGTACCTCCGATTGTAGCGGACGTAGGTGCCATAATGCCCAAGGAACCGCCTCTGTGGTTGATGACATTAGTCCCAACATTCTCATCAAAGTACGAATGGTTACCTTCCGAGGTACTGAGAGAGAGCGGGCTGAATTCTGAACAGATAGCCTTCTTTCGGGAGTAAGATGAATAGTCATTTTCACTGAATCCACCAGGAATCCTAGGAACTTAACTGAGGTAGCTGGTAGAAGCTGGGACTTGTCTTAGTTGATTATCCATCCTAGCTGGTGGAGGAAGGCTACAGCCCGCTGAATGTGTTTGGACAGGATCGCTTGGGAAGGGGCCTCTGAAGATCCAGTTGTCCAAGTATGGAATAATGCTCAAAACCTAAAGTCTTAGAGCTGCCACCACGGAAACCACCACCTTGGTAAATGTGTGTGGGGCCGAAGAAATTCCAAACGGGAGGGCACAAACTGAAAGTGTTTTAGGACTCTCCTGATTCCTTAAGAATCTTCTGAACCCAGGATGGATGGGAATATCGAGGTAGGCATCCTTGAGGTCCAAGGTTGCCAGGAAATCCCCTGGCAAGAGAAGATTGGTCACTGACTGGATAGTTTCCATCCGTAAATGCTTGAGTCTGATGAACTGATTGAAGTTTCTCAGATCTTTGATCATCCGCCAGTCTCCTGTCACCTTGGGTACCAGAAAAACTGGGGAATAGATACCTGCTCCCTGATCTTGAAGAGACACCTCATCTAGTGCCCCTTTCTGAAGATACTCCAGAACGTACTGTAGTTCTCCAAAATCTTTTGTTTGCTGGAAGGAAGCAATTTTGTTTGAACAAACTTGTCTAAAGGGGGACTGTCCAAGTCTACCAGGTATCCCTGAGATATAATACAGAGAACCCTCGGGTCTTGAATATGAGTCTGCCAAGACTCTAGAAAATGTTGTAAGCGACCGCCTACGGGAATATGGGGAGCAGGGAGTTCTGGAAATCCAGTCAGACGGGCAATGTACCAAGAGCCTCGAGGAGGCCTGCAATCAGAGCGTCGAGGACTTCTTGGGGGGCTTAGAAACCTTTGGAGGATCTTCCCCCTCTACGGGAGCCCCAATCTCTTTGGGCTCTAGGCTGAGGTCCCGAACTGGACCCATACCTCTTGCCCCGACCACGAAAGGACTGTTGGGGAAGGGATTTGCCCTTCTTGTCCGACAGTCCCTCCATTATTTGGTCCAGCTCTGTTCCAAACAGTCTGCCGGGTTCATACGCCATGGCGCAAAGATTGTGTTTGGAAGTAGTATCCGCCTTCCAGGGCTTTAGCCAAAGCGGGCGCCTGCCCGTGGTAGAAAGCGCCATGGACTTATAGGGCAATTTTAGTTGTTGTGGAGCTGAGTCACACAAAAAAATCAATGGCTAGGCCGGGCGTCTTCCAAGAGACCAGAATGTCATCCCTAGAGACCCCCTGGTCCAGGTCAGACTGAATCTGGGCGAACCTGGTTTTAAGGAAGTTCGCCACTTCAGAAGACGCAATAGCGACCGAGGGAGAAGCCGAAGCCGAGGAGTAAACATGCCTAAAGGCGCAATCAGCCTTCCTGTCCATCGGATCCTGAAGACTTGGACCGTCGTCTGATGGCACCATGGTGGATGGATCTCAGCAGCCGCTGGGCCTTTTCGGGAGGGAAGAAGTAGGCGAAACCGTCTTCATCCTCGGAAGAAGAGGAGAGAGCTCCGTCTCCATGGCCCGATGAGGAGAGGAAGGTCTCTGGCGCTTGGATATAAGAGCCTGCTTCAGCTTCTCAATGGAGGAGTTCACTTGACTCATGTTAGACTCCATATAACCCTTCACCCAGTCTACCACATCATGAACCGTAGGTTCCTGCTGGGGAAGCAGCTTCGCCCTACAAGGTGGACATCGGGAATACGCATGGTTGTCCTCCAGGACAATCTGGCAGTCGTGGCACTGGAGATGACGTCTCTCTTGCCAGGATTCTTCCTGCCAGGATCCTGATCACTGTCCCCGGTAGACGACATGGCTTCCAAAGAGAAAACAGAATTAACTGTTGCATTAGGAGGAGGAAGGAAATTTTAAGCAAGAAGGTCTTTTACCCAGAAAAAAACATGAAATGCTAGAATCAAAAGAAACCCGCAAGGGTAATTATAAGCACAAGCTGAACAGAGGAACCCGCTGAAAGTGGAAATCCAATACAGCTTAAGCAAAGATAAGCAGAGTAATAATACAACTGCGCTCCAGGAGGCTGACTGACCCTTTAAACCAGCTTTAAATAGTCTGCCTGGCGCCAAAAATAGGATCCGCCCACATGGGGCAGAGGTAGCGCTAAACCATGGGCACTTTTATAGGCAGTAGTTCGCCACAGGGGCGATAGGCGGAAAACCTATATTATAAAGTAATATAATATAAGGACAAGCTCGGCCGGGAGATAGAAAAAGGAAAAGGGAGGAAGTGACGTCACTTCCCAATATGGCGGCGGCCAGCATTGTTCCGGCCAAGCGCACTCCGACACAATAGCACTGCCAGAGGACCGGCTACGCGCATACACAAGAGGGAGCCCCGCCCCCCGCACAGACACTCCGCCGAGAAAGGTAACGCATAGCAGCACCTAATGCGGCTAAAAAATCACCCTGCACACAAGCAGCGTGCAGGAGACAAGCAAA
Organism: Bufo gargarizans; assembly: GCF_014858855.1. Taxonomy (NCBI): domain Eukaryota; kingdom Metazoa; phylum Chordata; class Amphibia; order Anura; family Bufonidae; genus Bufo; species Bufo gargarizans. The sequence goes on along the minus strand of NC_058080.1, from coordinate 746,869,565 downwards.
ACTGACCCCAACAGGGGTATGCATGCATAAAGATAGAACAGGGGTCCCGTCCCCCCCCCCCCCGGGAAGGAAGGGGGGGGACCTCCGCCCGTCCAGATCTGTCCGCAGGACAGAAAAAAACACAAGGGGACTGGGGTTTGATTCCCCTCTTTATTGGGGTGGGAGGGTCTTGTTAATTGCTTAATTACTTTAACTTGTCAATAACATTTTCACCTGTCCTAACCAGTCCACGGGGGCAGAATACCCCACCTGTGCCACTGGTTAGGACGTAAGGGAAGGACCTTTTATATGTGTTATATACAGAGAGGTTCTCCTGCTGGTGAGGTCCTTTTCAGACATGGGGTTTAGCCTGCTCACAGTGAACTATTTCTCATACACCAGATGGACCTTTTCCATCTATTATGGACCAGGGATGATTTGTACTGCTGATGTGATTTATCCGTCTCTCACATTGAAATGGCTATTATCCATACTCCGAAAGGACTTTTCCATCTATTAAGAACTAGGAAGTTGTTACACAAATTTGATAAAAATTTGGTGGCTATAATCGCGATTATTTTAAAAAAAGTGAAGTGTGATTTTTTTTTTTATGGCTTTCCAAAATGTTTTCCTTTATGAGATGCAGGTCCTAGATGGGTGTTGCCTACATTTCCAATACAGAAGAGATCAGGGCGGACATAACGGCAACATATAACTGGCTGTGTGATGGTGATAGCGGCAGTGACGAATCGTCATCAGCGGCAATACAGTTTAGAACATGATGCGGGCAAAGCAGCAGATGTCTCGCTGTGTAGTGGTGGAAGCAGCAGTGGTGCGTCAACATAATGGCAGTACAGTATGGAACATGACGGACAAGGTGCAGGAGATGTCTGGCTGTGGTGGTAGTAGTTGGTGGCAGCACAATATGGAACATGACTGACAAGGTGAAGGAGATGTCTGGCTGTGGTGGTAGTAGTTGGTGGCAGCACAGTATGGAACATGACTGACAAGGTGCAGGAGATGTCTGGCTGTGTGGTGGTAGTAGTTGGTGGCAGTACAGTATGGAACATGACGGACAAGGTGCAGGAGATGTCTGGCTGTGGTGGTAGAAGTTGGTGGCAGCACAGTATGGAACATGACTGACAAGGTGCAGGAGATGTCTGGCTGTGTGGTGGTAGTAGTTGGTGGCAGTACAGTATGGAACATAACAGACCAGGTGCAGGAGATGTCTGGCTGTGTGGTGGTAGTAGTTGGTGGCAGTACAGTATGGAACATGATGGACAAGGTGCAGGAGATGTCTGGCAGTGTGGTAGTAGTAGTAGTTGGTGGCAGTACAGTATGGAACATGATGGACAAGGTGCAGGAGATGTCTGGCTGTGGTGGTAGTAGTTGGTGGCAGTACAGTATGGAACATAACGGACCAGGTGCAGGAGATGTCTGGCTGTGTGGTGGTAGTAGTTGGTGGCAGTACAGTATGGAACATGACGGACAAGGTGCAGGAGATGTCTGGCTTGTGTGGTGGTAGTAGTTGGTGGCAGTACAGTATGGAACCTGACGGACAAGGTGCAGGAGATGTCTGGCTGTGTGGTGGTAGTAGTTGGTGGCAGTACAGTATGGAACCTGACGGACAAGGTGCAGGAGATGTCTGGCTGTGGTGCTAGTAGTTGGTGGCAGTACAGTATGGAACATAACAGACCAGGTGCAGGAGATGTCTGGCTGTGTGGTGGTAGTAGTTGGTGGCAGTACAGTATGGAACATGACAGACAAGGTGCAGGAGATGTATGGCTGTGTGGTGGTAGTAGTTGGTGGCAGTACAGTATGGAACATGATGGACAAGGTGCAGGAGATGTCTGGCAGTGTGGTAGTAGTAGTAGTTGGTGGCAGTACAGTATGGAACATGATGGACAAGGTGCAGGAGATGTCTGGCTGTGGTGGTAGTAGTTGGTGGCAGTACAGTATGGAACATAACGGACCAGGTGCAGGAGATGTCTGGCTGTGTGGTGGTAGTAGTTGGTGGCAGTACAGTATGGAACATGACGGACAAGGTGCAGGAGATGTCTGGCTTGTGTGGTGGTAGTAGTTGGTGGCAGTACAGTATGGAACCTGACGGACAAGGTGCAGGAGATGTCTGGCTGTGTGGTGGTAGTAGTTGGTGGCAGTACAGTATGGAACCTGACGGACAAGGTGCAGGAGATGTCTGGCTGTGGTGCTAGTAGTTGGTGGCAGTACAGTATGGAACATAACAGACCAGGTGCAGGAGATGTCTGGCTGTGTGGTGGTAGTAGTTGGTGGCAGTACAGTATGGAACATGACAGACAAGGTGCAGGAGATGTATGGCTGTGTGGTGGTAGTAGTTGGTGGCAGTACAGTATGGAACATGACAGACAAGGTGCAGGAGATGTCTGGCTGTGTGGTGGTAGTAGTTGGTGGCAGTACACTATGGAACATGATTGACAAGGTGCAGGAGATGTCTGGCTGTGGTGGGTTTGCAGTGGCGGCAGGAGCGGACATGTTTACTAGTGGACGGACCTAGAAATTACTGTGTTTTCTTTTGCCAAACATTTGCTAACCAAATATACCTCTGTCTACCACACACCAGATCTGTCTGTGATGTAAGAAGTGGACCTTTATTTAAATACACACATAAATGGCAGAAACTGCAGGGGCGACAGTGTAAAGCTGAGACTTCCCTCTCTCCCTAACACCTGGGGTCATTTATCAAACTGGTGTAAAGTAGAACTGGCTTAGTCGCCCCTAGCAACCAACCAGATGCCACCTTTCATTTTACACAGCTCCTTTGGAAAATGAAAGGATGAATCTAATTGGTTGCTAGGGGCGACTTTACACCAGTTTGATAAATGACTCCAACTATTTTTACTCTGTGGATGCTTTATACTGATTACTAGCAGAAGGTTCCGGCTTCGCACGACTATATTTAATCTATTTCATTTAATGTTTGTGTATGTAATTAAAAGATATCGACCGTATCCCCTTTAACAGTGACCTCTACAGCAATCTGCCCCTTAGCATTACTATCTATTATAAAAAAAAATTTAAATTTGCTAATTTTTCCAAACTTTTGGTAAATTTGGTATTTTTTTATAATTAAAAATAATTTTTTTTGACTCAATTTGAAGAGAAAAAAAAAATGTGAAGAGAAAACAATCTCAGAATGGCCTAAATAAGTAAAAACATTTTAAAGTTATTACCACAAAAAATGTGACACACGTCAGATTTGCAAAAAATGGCTGTCAGGAAGGGGGAAATGGCCCAGATGTGAAGTGGTTAAAATATGTGAAAATGGCTTCTCTCCCGTGTGACTTCTCTCCTGTGTAATAAGATGTGATTTATTTGTAAAACATTTCCCACATTCTTTTTTTTTATCAGATAATGTTTTATTAAGTTATGAAAATAAACTATGACATATCACAAGTTTTCGTGTCAATTGCTTCGTCCTGTACAATGCAAAATATTGTTTGCAATACTCAAAGCGACCGACAGCCAAATATTTCTTTGTATACAAACCCCAACAAAATACCCGCACCCCCAAAAATTTTGACATTTGTTATAAAATGTAAACATTTATCATATACCTAGGGACAAAGTCCCGACCATGAGACAGACAATACAGAGTAAGGAAAAATATAAGCAGTGCCAGACTAATATGCCATTTATTAAAGATGCTGGCAGGAAAGAACCAAATAGATACCCCCAAACAACCTTTAAATATCACCACTAGCGTCACCCCATAATAACCCTGAGCCCACTATGAAGGGTCAACCATGGGCTACAGACTCCAGACTTGTCTATCCAAGGGCCCCAGATATTTTCAAACATAGAAAGGCAGATACGCTTCATATATATCCCCCTTTCTAGCCTGATAACCACAATCATCCTTGCAGTAAATTCAGAGATGCTCAGGGGAAGTAGCCGCATCCACTTAGCAGCTAGAGTTTTATGTGCCTGATACAAAAGTCTATTGATTCCAACCATGATAAATGATTGCAAATTATCGGATTCAAATATCCCAAGGATGCACATTTTGGGATGCAGCGCATAACTAGCACTATATATTTTATTTATCAAATTAATGACACCCGTACAATATCTCTGTAAGACTTTACAACTCCACTCCCACATTCTTAACACTAATATGGTTTGTCTCCTGTGTGTAATCTCTGATGTGCAACAAGATGTGATTTCCGTGTAAAACATTTCCCACATTCTGAACAAGAATATGGTTTGTCTCCTGTGTGAATTATATGATGTTTAATAAGACTTGATTTATTTGTAAAACATTTCCCACATTCTGAACATAAATATGGCTTCTCTCCTGTGTGAATTCTCTCATGTACAATAAGATTTGAGTTCCGTGAAAAACATTTCCCACATTCTGGACATGAATATGGTTTGTCTCCTGTGTGAAATCTATGATGTTTAACAAGATCGGATTTATTTGTAAAGCATTTCCCACATTCTGAACATGAATATGGCTTCTCTCCTGTGTGAATTCTCTCATGTGCAATAAGATTTGTGCTTCGTGTAAAACATTTCCCACATTCTAAACATAAATATGGTTTGTCTATTGTGTGAATTCTTTGATGATTATAAAGATCTGATTTTTGTGCAAAACATTTCTCACATTCTGAACATGAATATAGTTTCTCTCCTATGTGAATTCTCTCATGGTTAACAAGATCAGATTTTTGGATAAAAGTATTTCCACATTCTGAACATGAAAACAGCTTCTCTCCTGTGTGACGTCTCTCATGAATAATACAATTTGATTTATATGTGAAGCACTTCCCACATTCTGAACAGGAGTATGGCTTCTCCTCTGTGTGAGTTCTTCTTTGTGTAGAAAGGTCCAAGCTTTTTGTGAACTGTTTACCACACTGAAGTCTTTTACCCCCTTTCTGAGCTGAGATAACAACGTGCGATTGTTCAGGTAAAGGTTCCTCATTATATGATAATTCTGTACTGTGAAGTCCTGCATGTAAATTAAGGTTTTCTCTTGAAGAGTGCTGCATTATATCTTCGTCTATTACTTTATAATTTCGTAACAACATGAAGTTTTCCTCGGAATTCTTACTTGGAATTTCTGTTAATATAAAAATTAAATTTGAGGTTTTTATTTTACCAAACTGTTAAGCAGACATATTTATAAAGTTCCTGTAAGGCTGGAAGTGGATCCAGCAAAAAGGAGTGGTAAAATCCATTCATTCCACTCATTGTGGCAAAATATATGACAGACAAGCATCCATCACTACATTCCTCAACACAAACTGTAATGATTAGAAATAGATCTTAGACCTGATGATGCTGATGTCCTCACTAGAAGAATCCATGTTATAATAACCACCTAAAGCTTAATTCACAAGCTCTTTTAAGTGTACCTCCCCGTCTGCTGCTGCTAAAATCTCACAATGCTCAGTACAAGCTTCTAATTGCATCCAATGCTTTTCTTTACTGCACAGCTATGGGGACTGCAGCCTGCACTGCGCATGTGTGAGATATCAGGAGCAACAGTGGGAAGAGACTGAGTACAGCTTGTGAATATAGGACTCATGAGCGATCTTACTTCCTCACTTTAATATTAGCATTCTGACATGTAATTTCAAAATAAGTACACCGGCCTCATCAGGTCTAAGAGATCTGTTTAATACTACAAGCAGTTTGTATTATAAAGTATAGTGAGATCCTCTTTAACATTGTTATCAACAATTTAATCATGGCCACAGTCTACATTTAACAAGATGATATGTCATGACATTCTGTAAAGGGCACGTCTCAGGCTGAATTCACGGACACGACAATGCGGTCTGTATGACCTAGGGGCCGCACAGTCACCAGACCTCAGGTTTATAGACATCTGTAGGATGCAGTGGAATAAAAAAAAAAATGGTTAAAAATGTTATTACAAAAATTCCATTAATCACAGACTAGTGAACCGGACATCACATTCTGTGTCACTCATTGTTATATTGTGGTTTACTACGTCCAATCAAAAACTTTTTACTACAAAACTGCTGCTCGGGAGAAGGCGATGCCGCTGCTGTGGGTACAGGTTCAAAAGCTGTCAGAAGTAGGGCAAGCTGGTGGCAGAAATGTTAGTGTTGCTGGTGGTGGCTCTGTCTGGGTAACTGCTTTGTGGGAATGTTTCTGCACAGTGATGGCAGATATTACTTTTCTTTTTTTTTTTTTACAAAATTGATTTACAAAGATTCCATTCCTCAGGCAGCCTAGTGTACGTGACATGTTTTTCTGTGTCACAGTTGGTTTCTTCCCAATTGCACAATTTCTTTCCTAAAAAACTGAATTTATTACAAAAATTCCATTTAGCACTGACTAATGTACCACCTGACTTATATTCCTGCATCACAATTACCATCTATTGTAGTAGACTGTCCAAATGACCATTTTTTTCTACAAAACTATTGTGGAAGAAGGCAATGTTGCTGCAGTTGTTAGTGCAGTCTCAACAGCTGTCAGACTCAGGTCAAGCTTGTATGGTGGTGACTTTGCATGGCCATCTTCCTTGTGGGAATTTTTTAAAACAGTGGTGCCAGCTACCAAAACCATTGCAGTGAGCGAGCTCTGCAGGCCACAAATAAGACGTGGTCAGAAAACTGGCCACCAATTTAAGCAAGACAGTCCTCCTTCTCCCAGTCATCATTCTAGTAGCCAGTCCACATCCACAAGCAGTAAGGTGTTGTTGTCATCATCAAAAACATCATCTGCTATTTCTTCTCCTGCTCAAACAACTCCTCCTTTCTCTTCGCTGCTTTATCGTCAGTCATCCATAACAGAAAGTGTGAGCAGGTAACAATCATACGTGCTCAGTGATCCACTTGTGTGCAAACTTAACTTCCACCTGGCCAAGCTGCTGGTGGTGGAGCCGCTCCCACACCACTTAGTGGATTCCACTGCCTTCAGGCAAATGGCAAATGATTTATTGATGGAGGATGCAAAGCCACCATTGTTTCTAAAAAAAACAACATCCGTCCTGTATACTCTCAGGAAAAGGAAGGCAAAATCACTGTATTACCAGGTTACGCTTTCTACCCACCTTGACTCAGATTTTGGTAAGGAGATGCCTGACACCCATGTGTCTGACCAGGAAGCCCGTCTCCATCCCTAATAAGTCACCACTCTGCTGCTGTCTCTGTTTCCTCTCCTGAGGTAGCTTAATCACATCTTATCATTTCAGTCATGCAAATGCAATCAACATGAGATCCTTGACTTTGTGTTGATTATGATAAACATATTATGCTGAAGCAGTATTTAGTGCCGGAGACTCCTTGTGGTTCTAAGAATCCTTAAAGGGGTTGTCTCACTTCAGCAAATAGCATTTATTATACAAGCCACTAATTACTATTATCCATATTGTTTCTTTTACTGGCTGGATTCATTTTTCCATCACATGATACTGCTCGTTTCCATGGCTACAACCACCCTACAGTCCATCATCGGTGGTCGTGCTTGTGATGGAGATGTGGATATCATCCTTTACCCTACAAGATAGCTCCCATATACTCCAGCTCTCAGACAATGCTTTATCTTCTCCAAAGCATGAAGGTTTCACCCTTCCCAAGAGGACCCGCCTTCCTGATGTGTCACATATGACAAATTGTCATGGCGGACAGGAACTCAGATACACAAACAACCAAATACACAAGTGTCTAGGCTAGGTGCTGGGGAAAGGTCACCTCCTAGCACATCCCTGACTTCTCTCCCTATGCTGCTAAGCCCACTTTCAGACCTTGATGGTAGGTAAGAAGTGTCCTCGTGCCTGGGCTGCAAACACCCTAGAATCCCTGAGATGATGAAAGGGGAGAAGGGGCAGAAGACACACAAATAGCCTAGACCGCAAACAACACAAACACAAATGAAACTTATCTGAGCTGGAACAGACAATCCTTCCTTCCTGAATCCAAGACCAGAATGAATACTATAACCCGCACGGCCCTCTGGGATAGAAGGCAATTTAAGCCAATGACCCCACCCAGAGCACCTGAAGGAAGGCGGATCCAGCATGATTCCAAAACAGACAAAAAGGTTAGACACGTGCTGCCAATCTGATAGACCTCCACACACCGTCCGAGCAGGGCATGACACGTATGCTGTTCTGCTTTTAGCGAGGAAGCCATTACAAGATAGCGCTTGCTTATCGATATTTACATAATTTGCATACCAAAGTTAGTAAAACAATGCACAATGCGCAGAGGCCAAGTGTTATCTCTTTTCGTATTTTAGCCAATGGAACAATGCCAAGAGCCTCGGGGAATGCCCTCTCTGATGTCCTTATAAACTACTTCACTTCCTTTAATAAATGAGAAATTGCTTTCACCCTTGCCAGGTGGCAGTGTGACTTCTTCCATGCATGTAAAGTCCTAGGATTACACTACTAATTTGGAGCAGTAGAGCAAACACAATTAGCCATGATTGAGGGCATCTTTAACATTTTGGTGCCCAACGTGGGGATGCGGGAGAAAGGAGCATCGCAGCCGAAGGCCTGGATTCCTGGAGCACGGTGGAAGACGCTTGAGGACCGGGACTGCAGCTCCAGAGACAAGGTAAGAAAACTGGTTATCTTGCCTGCCTCCTGGCGTACTCCACAGTGCTGTGGTTATCTGTTCTGCTGTTGATGTGAGTAGCAGCTTCGGCTGATGTTGAAATCCTGCAGCCTTTAGAACCATAGACTGAAAGAGGAGTTTACTCTGCTGTGGATTTGTGTGTTGTGTTTTTGTGTCAGGCACCTACACAGTTAAAAAGTTAAGAAGAGCAAGAGATTTCCCCTGGCAGGGAGGGGAGCTCAGAGTAGAGGGGCTACTATAAATTCTTGCCTGCGGTGGCGGATGGAGTCGTCCCCGGGGAGCTCCGGGGGACTAAAATATATTCCTGCTTGCGGTGGCAATTTTTGCCTGCGGTGGCAGGGGGAGGAGTCCCGGCCTGGTAGACCAGACGTGGGAGCCAGATCGCATATACTGCACAGGGGTAAGCTCTACTTTGGTAGTGAGAAGGAGGAGGTGGCAGTTGTTTCTGTTTTGTTTGTGTTCAAGTAGCTAAGCTCATGGGACAGTCTCCATCCTTGCCTGAGGGCGAGTATACCGGCCCTCAGTTGGTAGACCGAGAAGAAGGAAGCAAACATGTGAAGCATTATAGAAAGCTAATAAAGATAGTTGGTGGTCATGAAAATGGAGAGCTACACTCTGAAATGTGGAAGAAGGAGACGCTGTGTCGTGGAAAGTTGTGTGATGAAAGTTTACTTGGTCCAGCACAAGCCTGGCACCGGACAGCAGATCGCCTGGCTGCCGGGGAAGGGGGGGGGGGGGGTCAGAGAGATGGGATGTCTATATGACAGAAAGTGCAATGCCGCCGCCCTATAATGGCACAGTGTCTAATGAAGCAGTGTCTGATAATCCACACTCTGAGAGGCTCTGCCCACTGAGTGGGGTGCCAGCCAGGGGACCAGCAGGATGGGCGTGTTGCACATTGTGGGCAGCAGAATCCAGATTCCCGAGATACGTGTCTTGCTTGTGGTGCCCCCCGGCCACACCCTTCCAGAAGTGGGAGGGCTTCTGTGATGATGCAGCCTCAGTCCGTAGATACCCACTCATCAGTACAAACAGTTGTCTTCCCTGTCCAGCAACTATCGCAGGGTGACAGATAGACCACTCTGAGTTGCCCCAATTCTCTCCTGATAACATTCGAGGAGACGGCACAGCCCTGTGAAGACTCAGTCAGTCAGACTGCAGAGAAAATGCTAAAACGAGAACTCCAACCCTGTATCCTGTGTTGAATCCGGATGGCACCTATTATGTGCCAGGGGGGCTGGTTGCCCACCCTACTGCACCCCTGAATGTGCCCATAATTATGGGAGTTGAAACACGAGGGCAGAGGAAAGAGCAGAGTGAGGAGGAGATAAAACCTCCTCGCGACGAAAGCGAAGCAGTCAGTCCCCTCTTCAGCCCCCCCCTTCATGCAGATCCCAGGAGCAGAGGGCGGGAGCTGAAGCAGCATGGAGTGCAGAAAGGGAGGACAGCAGGGGAGAGAGAGAGAGAGAGAGAGAGAGAGAGAGAAGGCCAAGATGGTGGCCAGGTTAGATGGAAAAAATAGATCTCCTAGCCAGACAAGTCCAGACTCCCACCCAAGATGTATAGAGAGGGGTGATATGTGACTTAACCCCACACAGGCCACCAATCTGGTAAACTCTCTCCCCGACCCTGAACAGCATCCCATGCCCTTCTATAGGGCATTGGAACAAATCAGGAAAACACACTCTGCCACATGGAGGGACCTATCTGGACTTACTCAAATTAAGGCAGGGGATTCTTTTTACACAACCATGGCTAAGGAACTACCAGCCCCGAACCATGGGGATGAAGAATACCAGAAAACATACCAATCTGGAGTGCACTTCTGTTAGAGAATTGGGTTAGGTCTAGACTGACTGATAAGGCATTTCAGATTCAGGACATGAAACAAGATAATGGAGAGTCAGTGGAGAACTATGCAAACTGCATAGAGCAAATGTTTTGTTTTTTTTTCAAACAAGACCCAGTACAAACCAGAATGTTGTCTAGTGCCTTTGCTGATGGACTAAAACCCCACATACAGAAAGCACTGAAAATGACCCGCCCGGAGTACCACTCCGTTCCTATTGAGACATTACTCTGGTGGCTAAAGGCATAGAGGCAGCTTCCAGAGCTAATATAATGCTCGCAGCAGAGGAGTACCCCTCCCGCACTAGGGAAGGATTCAAACTTGGTCAGTTCTGCTATGGGTGTGGCCAGTACAGCCATCTAAAAAGGGAGTGCGCGCATCGCCCCCCGCAGCAAGGAGGAGGGGGGCCACCCCATGTGTACCCATGGGCTCCACCTCCTCCCCCTCCAAGGGAGGAAGGACACCACACCACAATCCACATGTCGGAGAAGCCAATCCCACCATGGACCCCCCCCCCCCCACTGCCGGCCTGCACCTACGGTGCAGCTAGAGATAGAGGATGATATACACACATTTCTAGTGGATACTGGTGCAGTCAGAAGTGTAGTCCGGCGTGATGAGATCCCAGACCCCTCCTTCCTGGACAGCATTACTGTGCAGTGTATCGGCATTGATGGTCATGCTAGATCATCTCCCTTAACAAAACCATTTATTTTGGACCTCAGTCGTCCAACAAAGTGCTTTCACAATTTGTAGTCTTCTCCACATGCATGTTTTCTTAACCTCTTGGGAGCAGATCTGCTACAGAAGATGCAAGCCACGATACAGTTCCAGCCTAATGGCACCATTACCCTTTCTACTCCTCTTCAGCCAGAGGAGACAGTAATGCTGGCCGCTCTTATGTCCCTGGAACACTGCCCACCTGAAGGACCACTTCCAGCTGCTATATTATCTGTTGATTACCCAGGACGCTGTGGGCAAAAGGACCACAGGTTGTGGGCAGACTTCGGGTGCAACCTATCATGGTACACCTTAAGCCAGGAGCAGTACTCCCCCGGAAGCCACAATATTCCTTATCAATAGCCCAAAAGGATGCGGTCCCTCTACAAGTACGGGCCTTCCTAAGGGTTGGTGCCATAATTCCCACCACATCCCTCTGTAACACGCCCCTTTTCCCAGTGAGGAAGAAGGGTAAAAAAGGGCAACCTGATACATACAGAATGGTACATGATCTTTGAGCTGTGAATGAAGTCACCGTCTTGGAAATGCCAGTTGTATAAAATCCCCACACCTTACTTTCTGCAATTCCACCGGATGCTGCAGCCTTTTCAGTCATTGACCTAGCTAATGCCTTTTTCTCTGTGCCTTTACACCCTGATTGTCAATACCTTTTTGCCTTCACTCATGCAGAATCGCAGTATACCTGGACGGTCATGCTGCAAGGAGCTCAAAATAGCTCCTCCCAATTCAGCAAAGCCATGTCATCTATCTTAGATGAATGGAAACAGATTCATGATGATGTTGTGCTGCTCCAGTATGTGGATTATCTCTTAGTGTGTGCTCAGCACACATAGCTATGCTCGGATGCCTCACTCTCTTTACTTCTCGTCTTGTCAGATCAGGGGTGCAAGGTTTCTAAAGACAAAATCCAGTGGTGTCAATCACAGGTAGTGCTCCTCGGACATTGCCTTAGCCCTGGTGCTAAACATCTCACTGAAGAGAACAAAAAGGCTATCTTGCAGATCTAAGAACCTACTACCTCAAAACAATTACAGGCCTTCCTTGGCCTCATCTCCTACTGCCGCCCTTGGATCCTGGATGCTTCTATCCTCATGCAGCCCTTATATAACTGCATACCGCACACTCCAGTCTATCTGACAGAGGATGCCAAACTCTGTTTTCAACAGCTGAAAGCGGCCCCTCATCCTCTCCTGCTCTAGGATTACCTAACTACAACCTGCCTTTTAGACTGTATGTTATGGAGCGTCAGGGACATGCCACTGGTGTCCTTGCTCAAAGCCATGGGGGCAGGAACAGGCCTCTGGGCTACTACTCAGCCCGGTTGGACCCAGTTGCTCGAGGGACCCCTTCTTGCATACGAGCCATTCATGCCTGTCATCTTCTGCTGGACAAAACTTCTGATATTGTCCTGGATCACCCTCTTCAGGTTTTGGCCCCCCCATGACATATCTGCGATCCTTCAGCAAACTCAGCCAAAACATCTCTCTGCTGCTAGACACCTTTGCTTGCAGTGTACACTTCTCCTTACGGACACTGTTGCTATCTCTAGGTGTCATGTCCTCCACCCTGCTTCCCTCCTTCCTTTTCCTCAAAGGGAGGAGTGCTGGTGCTGAGTAGGAGGAGGATGTTTATTCTAATGATGATTTCTACTCTGGAGATTCCCATGATTGCCTGGAATTGATTAAATAAGAGACTGAGACCCTCCCGAATGTGACTGAAACAATGTTGGACAAACCTGATCTCAATCTGTTTGTAGATGGATCTCGATACGCAGATGATCAAGGCAGATATCATACTGGATATGTGATTACTTCCTTCGATGATGTGCTACAAGCCTACCCTCTTTCTCCTGACAAGTCTGCCCAACAGGCTGAAATGATAACCCTCACTGAGGCATGCAAGATAGTTGAGGGGCAGACTTCCAACATATACACGGACTCTAGATACGCCTTTGGAGTAGCTCATGACTTCGGCCTCATCTGGAGGAGCCGCAATTTCATCATAGCAAGTGGAACTCCTGTAAAACATGCTGAAGCTGTGCAAGCGTTAATGGAGGCCCTGACAATCCCTAAGCAGGTGGCCATACTCAAAGTCAAGGCACACTCAAAGGCAGATACTCTAGAAACCCAGGGAAACGCCAGGGCTGATAAAGCGGCAAAGGGGGCTACAATGAGGAAAAGGAAGAAGGTGAAGACAATGATAGCCCAGACATGATCAAAGGTCGCAAGGAGCGAGGCAGGTATACCATGTGGATTTGCTCTCACCAAGGAAAAACTGGAAGATATGCAGGAAGCAGCATCAGAAGAGGAGAAAGAAGTGTGGTTCGAAAAAGGAGGAGACCCGGATGAAGACAGGATTTGGAGGAAAGAACATCTCCTCTGTTTGCCTCGAAGTCTCTACCCTGCGGTTGTCCCCTGGGCTCATGGGCCTACACACTTGGGGAAAACTGTAATGAACAACCTCATCTCTTCTATATGGCTTGCTCCAGCCTTTTCTATGCTCACTGCCCGGTATGTAAATAGCTGCATGGTCCGTGCCAGATGCAACCCAGGGAAAATGGAAAAAGTCCCTGTCAAGTGCCTACCAAAACCTCTCTACCCGTTTCAAAGGATTCAGATTGACCACATACTGCGCAGGGATTTCAGTGTGCTCTGGGGGTCATAGACATGTTCTCTGGATGGCCTGAAGCCTAACCGGTTTAGAATCAGACAGCAAAGACAACAGTGAAGAAGCTGTTGAAGGAAATTGTCTGTAGATTTGGGGTACCTGAAGTAATAGAGAGTGATCAAGGAACTGGCTTAGCAGCGGACTTGGCCCAGGAGATATGGGCCGCACTGGGAACTCACCATGCCTTCCATACCCCGTACAGACCACAAATCAGTGGCAAAGTGGAAAGAATTAACGGCACATTGAAGCTTAAAATGCTGAAAATGGCTCAAGAGACTGGAAAACCATGGCCAGAGACTCTTTCAATTGCCCTATTCAGTGTCAGACATCACCCTAGGGGGAAAGAGACGCTGTCCCCTTTTGAGATTTAGTTTGGCAGTGCCCCCAAGTTAGGATGGTATTTTCCCCAAGAACTTGCTTTACAACATGATTGCTTGTCTGCTTATGTATCTGATCTGTGTAAACATCTGACTGACCTACATTTCCGAGTATTTTCTTCACTTCCAGATCCCAGCCAGATTCCTGAAAGTCATACCCTTCAACCAGGAGATTGGGTTCTGGTGAAAAGGCACGTCAGAAAGACTCTGGAGCCCAGATTTGATGGCCCATTCCAGGTTCTGCTAACTACCCCTACTTCAGTGAAACTCAAGGGCAAGAAGACCTGGACACACGCTTCCCACTGCAAGAAGTTTCCAGCCCCCCATACTGAGACCTGCTGAGAATGATATCCTTTTTGGTCTTCCTGTTGGGAGGGGGTGTGGGTCTTGTGGGAGCAGATACAGCCCAATGTTCATACTGGGCCTCAGACACCGGTACATGGATATTCTGGGTGAACATTACAGAGCAGATGCAGGTATGTGAATTTGACATCTGTGATGTTGCAGATTGCAGTTGTCCTGACAGTTGGATGTTCGATTTTGCTTCATTGCAATATTACATATGTGTCACCAGGACCAATAATGAATACCCCTGGACTCTATATTGGGAACTTTTCGTCTGGAAAGTGCTCCGGTCTTACCTTTATACTCAAAGACAGCTGTGATTCGCAGAGACAGCGTGCTACCTGTACTGTAGGCCGTGATACCCCCCTTCCCTCCTCCTGACCTTCAATTTGTGCTCCGGACTGTTAACTTCCTTTGCAAAACCCATATAGGCTTGGCCCAAAAAAATTCGGAGACCTCTCTACCTATAACAGGAGGTCCGCTTGACTTCTTAAGCCACAGACCCAATTTTTCAGGCCTGCACAGTAGTCTGCTTCCTCCTATTTGGATCTTTTCTCCCTTTTATGTGTATTTCCTCTATCAATATGTCATTTTAAGTCACAAGCAAATGGAGATGTGAGAACTGCCTCCTCCCTAATCTCCAATGCAACTTTAGATAAAACATGCTGTAAAATTCCTCTTTAGGAGGGGCAGATTTAAGCTACTATAGAAGTCTACAGCACATATGGTGAAAGTGGGCAGATATACAATAGGGGCTACAGTCAGGAATCGCAGTAAGAGGTAATAAGTCTGGAGCATCTTCTGAAGTTCTGTCTGGCAGAAAATCTACAGCTGCTCGGGAGCTGGAGAGGATTTCTGGTCTACTGTGCACATGCTGTTAAAGGAATCAGGCCGCAGAGATGTTGGTGCAGGAGAAACACAGGCGGCGCCACTGAGTAACTGCAGATCTGAGACAGGATGGACAATAAGGACCATAAGGGCGTTACAAAACTGTGGCTAAATAGCAACACACAGTTCAGCTCTGTACGCCACCCCCACCGCTATCCCTACCTACTTGCATGATCCACCCTGACTAGCAGCCCACAACTCGGCAACGGTCCCTAACTTGACTAACTGCAGGAGCCTAAACCTAGTGGGGTAAAAGAGTAGTCAGACAGAAAGAGGTCAAAACCAGACACTCAAAATATGGACTGGATCACAATCTAAAAGTAAGTTAAAATCAGTCCAAACAAGAGAGATACGTCACAGCACAAACAAAAAATAAACAGAGTCAAATACCAGATGTGGTCAGAGCCAGCAGAGAACCTCAGAGGAAATATTCAGCAATCAGAAGCAAGGTCAGGGACAATCTAAAAATCAGAATGCCAGGGATCTAGATAGAAATACAACACACGCCAAGAAGACCAATCACAGGCACCTGCTGCCAGCAACCGCCTGTTAAAATGGCCCACCTTTATGTCAGGCAACACATTCCCGTCTCTTCCCACAATTTCCACCAAATTCCCTGATACACGGACTTCATGGTTGAACAAGTAAGAACAACGAAAATCCTTTGTTTTGTCCAGGGGAGCGCAGTGTTCCTTCAGGACCACACTAACTACACTACATCCTCTCCACCGACTCACCTCATCTCTCAGTTGTATCAGATTCTATTGACTGGTTCATGCAAAGACAATCCAAATTTTATCGCTGGATGGGAATTGGAATTAGGAATTACCATAGAAAGAGCGGCTCTACAAAAAGCATTTCAATTTTCCCATAAGCTTTCTATGAAAACCATAAGGTCTTATCCCATTGGTACAGATACCCAGTGAGACGACATAGAAGCTTTCCCTCGGTATCAGATTTATGCTGGAGCTGCAACAAGGAAAGAGGTAAATGCTACACGTTTGGTGGGGGTGCGACTTAATCAAGCCCTTTTGGGACTCTATATTTAAAGCTTTCAACAAAATCTCACGAAGAACAGTTGATAATTCCCCGCAAATAGCGCTCCTCTCCATCGTTCCGGGCTCTATTTCATCCCAAAAAGGGAACCTGCTGAGATTCTTTATTACGGCCGCTAGAGCAGTAATTCCTAGACACTGGGGTTCGGCGCATGTGCCCACCATGAGAGAGTGGTTCCAGGAAATGCAGCAGATAGGATGGAGGAAATTGCTGCAGAAGCCTCAGACCTGTCCTCCAAATACCACGAGACTTGGGCATGTTGGATAGATGCGCAGGAATCTCCCGACTTCCTTTCTTTATTGGCGGTCTAATCTGCTCTCAGTTGAGCTGAGATATCAAAATATAATATACGCTACCCAATTAGGACTTACTTCTTCCCCCCTCCTTCTCCCTCTTCCCTCCCTCGCTCCGCTCCCCCCCCCCTACCATCCCTCTTTCCTATTTCTTCTCTTTCTTTCCACTCACTACTTTGTTCCTTTCTTTTTCGTTTTCCATATTAATGGTTTGAAGGCAAATTGGTTCACTGGGTTACACTGAGGTTTGATAAAGCATGTTGTTTTATGCTATTTACTGTTCTTATACACGTACTTAAAATGTGCCTTATTGTACTTTGAATTCGGAAAAAGTTCAATAAAAATAAACAAACAAAAAAATGGCCCACCTCAGGAAGCATGTGACACCGGCACCGAGACCAATTGGCTCTGCATCCCTGCTAAAGGAACAAAACAACTCCGGCTGCACCACAACAGAGAGGCCAGGCTCACTGCTGGAGCACGGACAGGTGAGCATGTGACAACTACCTGAGATTCTGACCCACTGCAGGAAGATGAAGTCCACAGCTTCAGGGTGGAAGACCTAGAAGGCCAGTTGAGGAATCCATAGCACATCACAGGAAGACACCTCTGGAAGAGACAGACAATCGATCCTCCTATCCCCCTTCCCTAGCAACTGGTCCTCCATTACATGTCACTGCACACACGTGTATACACTGCACATGACAGGTCTTACCTTGTGATATAAGAGGCTGGTGCTCCTCCATTACATGTCACTGCACACACATGTACACACTGCACATGACGGGTCTTACCTTGTGATATAAGAGGCTGGTGCTCCTCCATTACATGTCACTGCACACACGTGTATACACTGCACATGACGGCTCTTACCCTGTGATATAAGAGGCTGGTGGTCCTCCATTACATGTCACTGCACACACGTGTACACACTGCACATGACGGCTCTTACCTTGTGATATAAGAGGCTGGTGCTCCTTCATTACATGTCACTGCACACACGTGTATACACTGCACATGACGGCTCTTACCCTGTGATATAAGAGGCTGGTGGTCCTCCATTACATGTCACTGCACACACGTGTACACACTGCACATGACGGCTCTTACCTTGTGATATAAGAGGCTGGTGCTCCTTCATTACATGTCACTGCACACACGTGTATACACTGCACATGACGGCTCTTACCCTGTGATATAAGAGGCTGGTGGTCCTCCATTACATGTCACTGCACACACGTGTACACACTGCACATGACGGCTCTTACCTTGTGATATAAGAGGCTGGTGCTCCTCCATTACATGTCACTGCACACACGTGTACACACTGCACATGACGGCTCTTACCTTGTGATATAAGAGGCTGGTGCTCCTCCATCATGGCCTCCTTGTACAGATCCTTGTGTCCTTCTATATACTCCCACTCCTCCATGGAGAAATAGACAGTGACATCCTGACACCTTATAGGAACCTGACAACACAATGACACCGTCATCACCCAGACCCCTCCAGTGCTGTTACTGGAGAATTTCCCAGCATTCCCAGCAGTGTCACCTCTCCAGTCAGCAGCTCCATCATCTTGTGGGTGAGTTCTAGGATCTTCTGCTCATGTATCAGGGGGTGAGGGGGAGGCTCTGTGATGGGGTGAGAGGTCCTGCTCCGCCCTCCTGACTCCTGGAGATGGATGATGGGAGTCACACAGTCCCCCGATGTCTTCTTCACGATTGTGTACTCCTGTGGATGGAGAGAGACACTTAGGGAATAAACCCTTCAGGAGCCATATGCTCTCCTCCGGCCCTCTCCTCCGGGGTACAACGTGCCTACTTACCTTCTCATGGCTTCTACAACATGACTATTGGTCACTGGTCACATGACACATCACTCACCATATTGGGGGCTGATCTTCAGGTTCTCCATCACTTGGAAGGTCTGGAGGCCGTTCTCCAGGACCCTGGACTCTTCCTATGATGGATTCTCCTTCCCGATGTCTGACTTGCTACAGAATACAATACAGAGGAGAGAAATCTAGAAAAGTTTACCTCTCCGCTCAGCAGGGAGATGATCTCCAAGGTGAGGTCTAATATTCTTCTGCTGATCTCCTTCCTGTCCATCCTTGGTGGTCATTCAGGAGAAGAGGAGAGAACTGGAGGAGCTGGAGGCTTCTAGTACTTCTAGGACCTGTGGTGATGTCACTGTCATCTGATCCATTTTGCTGAGCCCCGCCCCCTACTGTGATCACGTGATAGTGATGTCATCACAGGACCACCTTCTACTCCCTCCATTATTGAGCCCCGCCCCCTGCACTGATCACATGATGGTGACGTCACCCCAGGTCCTTCAGCTCTGGCAGTGCAGCAGATACTGGGCAGGTCCTGGTCTCTTCTCTAGGAGTTCTGGACGGTTGTGACTAAATCCTCTCCTCCATAAGGACCTGCTCCTCAGCAGTGATAGGAGATGGCCGACTCTACAGGAGCTGTCTGTTTCCCATCATCTGTAGGGACCTCTTCTTCTGCCTCGTTGATCTGGTTACTGAACCGTGTTAGGATTTAGTTGCTTCTCAATGACTCGGCTACATCCCCTTGTCTATTGGGACCTGGTCATTAAACATAGTAACATAGTACATAAGGCCGAAAAAAGCCCTCTGTCCATCCAGTTCGACCTGTTATCCTGCAAGTTGATCCAGAGGAAAGAAAAAAAAAAAAAGAGGTAGAAGCCAATTTTCCCCACTTTAGGGGAATAAAAAATTCCTTCCCGACTCCAATCAGGCATCAGAATAACTCCCTGGATCAACGACCCCTCTCTAGTAGCTATAGCCTGTAATATTATTACACTCCAGAAATACATCCAGGCCCCTCTTGAATTCCTTTATTGTAGTCACCATCACCACCTCCTCAGGCAGAGAGTTCCATAGTCTCACTGCTCTTACCGTAAAGAATCCTCTTCTATGTTTGTGTACAAACCTTCTTTCCTCCAGACGCAGAGGATGTCCCCTCGTCACAGTCCTGGGGATAAATAGATGATGGGAGAGATCTCTGTACTGACCCCTGATATATTTATACATATTAATTAGATCTCCCCTTAGTCGTCTTTTTTCTAAAGTGAATAACCCTAATTTTGATCATCTTTCAGGGTACTGTAGTTGCCCCATTCCAGTTATTACTTTAGTTGCCCTCCTCTGGACCCTCTCCAGCTCTGCTATGTCTGCCTTGTTCACAGGAGCCCAGAACTGTACACAGTACTCCATGTGTGGTCTGACCAGTGATTTATAAAGTGGTAGGACTATGTTCTCATCACAGCATCTATGCCCCTTCTGATGCAACCCATTATCTTATTGGGCTTGGCAGCAGCTGCCTGACACTGGTTTTTGCTACTTAGTTAGCTATTTATTAAGATTCCTAGATCCTTTTCCATGTCAGTGTTACCCAGTGTTTTATCATTTAGTATGTACGGGTGACTTGCATTATTCCTTCCCATGTGCATAACCTTACATTTGTCAGTGTTAAACCTCATCTGCCACTTATCTGCCCAAGCCTCCGATCTATCCAGATCCCTCTGTAGTAGTATACTGTCCTCTGTAGTATATATACAGTATACTGTCCTATGTAGTATATATACAGTATACTGTCCTCTTCAGTGTTAATTACTTTACACAGTTTAGTGTCATCTGCAAAAATTGATACTTTACTATGCATGCCTTCTAAAAGATCATTAATAAATATATTGAAGAGAATAGGGCCCAATACTGACCCCTGAGGTACTCCACTAGTGACAGTGACACAATCTGAGTATGTACCGTTAATAACCACCCTCTGTTTTCTATCACTGAGCCAGTTACTTACCCACATACAGACGTTTTCTCCCAGTCCGAGCATTCTCATTTTATATACTAACCTTTTATGTGGTACAGTGTCAAATGCTTTGGAGAAGTCCAGATATACGACATCCATTGATTCGCCGCTGTCAAGTCTAGAACTTACCTCCTCATAGAAACTGATTAAATTAGTTTGGCATGACCGATCCCTCATGAAGCCATGCTGATATGATGTTATTTGCTTATTTCCGTTGAGATGCTCTAAGATAGCATCTCTCAGAAAACCTTCAAACAGTTTACCCACGACAGATGCTAAACTTACCGGCCTATAGTTTCCAGGCTCTGTTTTTGGACATTTTTTTAATATTGGCACCACATTTGCTATGCGCCAATCCTGTGGGACATTCCCTGTCAGTATAGAGTCCGCAAATATCAGAAATAAGGGTCTGGCTATGATACTACTTTATTCCCTTAGGATACGGGGGTGTATGCCATCTGGTCCTGGCGATTTGTCTATTTTAATCTTTTTAAGTCGCTGATGTACTTCTTCCTGGGTCAGACAGGACACTTTTAGTGGGGAATTTATTTTTACATTCTGCATGTCATCTGAGAGTTTATTTTCCTCAGTGAATACATTGGAGAAAAAAATAATTAACAGCTTTGCTTTCTCCTCGTCGCTCTCTGCGACTCCCCCCTCATTACTCTTTAAAGGGCCGACACCTTCAGATTTATACTTTTTAACATTTATATAATTTGTAAGGGATCGTTTACTTTTAGGGGGTCGCCAGCACAAATTACTTCACCAGACAAGGGTAGAATGTCCAAACTCGTGTTTTATTCCGGACGTTTCAGCAAAACAGTAAAATAAAGAGAAAATTCCGGCTCTTGAACAACAGGAGAATTTTCTCTTTATTTTACTGGTTTGCTACAACGGCCGTGTCCAGGCTGGTTGCCTTGCTCACCACAGGTGCAACAGGTGAGAGCTGCTCAACCTTTCCATTTATTCTTTCAGCAAAAAGGGTTATGAAGTCGCAGCTTCAACTTATTACGTGTGACATCCACACAAAATAACAACCCCTTGCCCGGCTAGGCTCTAATTAAACATATAAGCGTATCCCTGACTCACCTAGAGAGCCCTGTTCACACATAGAACACAAATTCGGCTTTCCTCCGCCATTCAGTCCAGCAACCTCCAGGCTGTGACACTTCAATACCTTTTGGGGGATTGTGGCCCAGTAGTCCTCCCGACTCTGGCCTCGTGATCCTTGTTTCATAGGCGTCACCGCATCCCCCAAAGTTCAGGCTATCGCCTAGCCTCGTGGCCCCTCAGCCCACCCGGCTGAGACCACTCACACAGAGCCTCACCAGGACTCTGCTTCACAAAACACTCCAGAGTGAGACACACTACTTACTGTTCCCAGTAAAAACCCGCCCTGGACTAGCTGGAACCAGCTATTCTAACTATTTTGGTGTCCACAGCTAACTTAGTGGCCACCTATCTAGGGGCCTTTACTCCACCAAGGCCTGGCCCCTTGGTGACACACTCCCGGTGCAAACAACACCCCTTTTAATATGCATCCCCGGGACTTTACTGCACATCTCAATGTTCACATTGCCACATATTCCCCCCCCCCCCCTTTCCTGTTCAAACCTGTGGGGGTGAACACATGTACCAACCGGATGCTCATGATAGGGCATTTGCATTATACTGCCATCTTCTGGCTTAACTTTCCCCCTGGAAGAGATGGCCAGCGTCGCAGGCATCCCTTTATTTTGCCAGACCCAGGCCAACAGAGCTTGGTTTACCATAAACACTGCCTTCCTACCTAGACTACAGTGTCTAGGGGCCTCCTCCGTCTCCTCTTCGCTAGAGAACTTATCTTTCTGGCTTGCTTCTTTTCCATATTTCTTCTTAGGCCCGCAATCTTTAACTTCTGCAACCTTTACAGCCGCATTTTCAACAGGGAGCTCCTGCCTCCTCCTTTTATTGGAGATCTGGCTGTCAGTTTTAAACCACCCTTCAGCCGCTCTAATGTCACCTGGTGTTCACACTCACTTTGTTTCTTTATTCTATCACCAGATAGCACTTCTCTTTCTTCTTTAGTCCCCACAGGGGTTACCTCAGGTTTGGCTTCAGTATCATAGTCTTCTGCTTCTTCAGTGGCTCTACCCACTTCGGCAGACCCCTCTTCTGCCTTATCCTTGGTCTTTGGAACATCTGAGGATTTCTCCCACTACAACTCATCGTCCTTAGCTTCTTCAGCCTTTCAGTCTCCTTTGGAGTCTTCATTCACTTTGTTGGCTTTCTCATCCTTCTCAGACATGGCATCATATACTTCCAATCTGAACCCCTCCTCCTCTTTCTCATCAAGGTTAAAGGCACTGGGGACACCGGGGTCTTCACTAGACTTCTGGTATTTTCTCCATAGGCTCACCCAGGATATTGTTCTCCTTTCGGGCAGGATTCAGGAGAGCCAGTCCATTGTAGTAGACAGGATCCTCATACTGGTCATCCATCTCCCCGTATTTCTTCCCCAGCAGACTGCTGGCTTTCTGGAGGGCATTGACAGCAGGAGGAGAGGTCTTTCATGACCAGGTCCTTGCCACACACTGCCATGAATCTCTTGTCTTCTGCATCCACATCAGCCCCATCAACTGGTTCAGCAGATACATCTTCCATCTTCTTCTCTGCCTCGGCCGGCACCACGGCGCCACCATCACCAGTCCCATTCTTACCAGGCTCTGGCTTAGACTTCTTGACGTCTTTCAGAGGACTCCCCTTTTCAGGTTTCTAATTTTCCACCTGTTGCTCGAGAGCACGCTTAGATTTCTCCAACTCATAGACGTTCTTCCCGACGTCATCTTTTGAGCGCATGAGATTTTTCATCTTTGCTCTGAGTTGCCACTTTTTCAAGGGCTCTGGCCAAGGAGAGGGCTTTGGTCTCCTTCTCCCGAGCATCAGCCTCCGCTCGGTCACGTTCTTCGGCATATCGAGCCGATATGTACAGTATTTCTCTTCAACCAGGAGCTGGTCAAACTTCTTCTGTTTCTTCTCCAATCTAGACACAGTTTGTCTCTGGTGGTCCAGGTCCACCATCCGTTCACGTAACTCTTGATCAAGTTGAGCCATCCTGGCTTCCAAATGTCTTTTCTCCTCCAAGAGAGCAGATTTTTTTGAGGCGCTGTTTAAGACCTCATCAGCCAGCTCATCCCTTTCTTGCTCTGCATGACATCTGCTTCGCTCAGAAGCTGCAGGTTCCTCTTGAAGTTGGAGAATTTCTGCTTCTATTTTTGACTCTAGATCCTTCAGTTCATTCATCTCTTTCTGAGTCTCTTCCTGTGACTCCTCTGGAGCTTTCTGCAGTTGCTCTGCGATTACCGCTAGTCCCTTCTCTAGTGTATCTAGGTACTGTGCAAAGCGAGTGAAAACATCTTCAAGTTTGTAGCTGTACTGACCTGTCAGGTCATCTACCCCTGCCTGGGTGTGGGTCTCAGACACTAGGTTGCCGTATCCCCAGTCAGCTCTCGTCCCGTCAGGTATAACTGTCATCTGGTCGCTACTAGTAACCACTTTAGTTTCACCAGAAACTGACATGGCAGCCTCACTCTCTGAGCTGCTATCAGCCACATTACATATATCACGTGTACCACGCTTGTCATTATCATCCCTGACCTCTAGGGGCACACATGAGCTAATCCCCACATTGGACATTTCCTCAGTAACCATAGAACCCTGTGGAGACTGCATACCCACTTCTGGTACATACTCTAGCCCCACCACATTGTCTACAATGGGGTCTCCTAGCGGTGTTCCTTTAAAATTTATCAACACTTTTACATCAGACACATGTTTACCGACAGGGGGAGCTTCTTCCCCAATCACAGCCTGCAAAGGAAAAGGCATGTCATTATTATCACATATTTCACATGACATCACATTCCCATTATGCATTTCGGCAAACGTGGTACCATCACTTTGCACCTTATCAGCTCCACTGTTTCTAATGGTCACTTCATTTAACCCCTTAAGGACGTAGGACGCACCGGTACGCCATGTTTACCGAGTCCTTAAGGACCCAGGACGCCTAAATTTAAAATTTAATTGCGGCGGGGGTTAATCGGAACAGGATGTCCGCTGAAATCATTCAGCGGGCATCCTGTCACAACGCTGGGGGGTCATGTGACCCCCGGCATTGGCGATCACCGCAAACCGCAGGTCAATTCAGACCTTCGGTTTGTGGTTTTACCTTATCAGGCGGGCGGCGGTGCCATCGGGTCCCCATGCGGCTGTAGGGGGGGACCCGGTGGCATGGAAGGCAGCTCGATGCCTTCCTGAGGCATCGGCGCTGCCTTCCAGTGACGAGCCTGTTACTATACTATCCCGTAGTTTATAAAATGGGGTCACTTTTTTGGAGTTTCTACTCTAGGGGGGGCATCAGGAGGGCTTCAAATGGGACATGGTGTCCAAAAAAACTGTCCAGCAAAATCTGCCTTCCAAAAACCGTATGGCATTCCTTTCCTTCTGCGCCCTGCCGTGTGCCCGTACAGCCGTTTACAACCACATATGGGGTGTTTCTGTAAACGACAGTTTGGCTGTTAACCCTTGCTTTGTAACTGGAAAAAAATTATTAAAATTGAAAATCTGCCCAAAAAAGTGAAATTTTAAAATTGTATCTCTATTTTCCATTAATTCTTGTGGAACATCTAAAGGGTTAACAACGTTTGTAAAATCAGTTTTGAATACCTTGAGGGGTGTAGTTTATAGAATGGGGTCATTTTGGGGTGGTTTCTATTATGTAAGCCTCGCAAAGTGACTTCAGACCTGAACTGGTCCCTAAAAATTAGGTTTTTGAAAATTTCTTGCTTCTAAACTTCTAAGCCTTGTAACATCCCCAAAAAATAAAATATCATTCCCAAATGATCCAAACATGAATTATACATATGGGGAATGTAAAGTAATAACTATTTTCGGAGGTATTACTATGTATTATAGAAGTAGAGAAATTAAAACTTGGAAATTTGCAATTTTTTGCAAATATTTGGTAAATTTGGTATTTTTTAATAAATAAAAATGATTTTTTTTAACTTCATTTTACCAGTGTCATGAAGTACAATATGGAAAAACAATCTCACAATGGCCTGGATAAGTCAAGGCGTTTTAAAGTTATCAGCACTTAAAGTGACACTGGTCAGATATGCAAAAAATGGCCAAGTCCTTAAGGTGAAATAGGGCTGAGTCCTTAAGGGGTTAACGGGCTAGGTACCAGTTCTGCGTGAGTTACGCGACCGACCGCAGAAGTGTTTCTACCCCACAAATCACAGAACAACCTTCTCTCATGTACGAGCGAATTTACAGCAGCAAGTCCATCAGTCCCAGCTGTCACTATAGCCTCACACTCAGTGAGGACTACCTGACAGTCCTCATTAACCGCATGTCTGTCCAGCATATTTATCCCTTTATTTATCTCAGGTTTCCATATTCTGCTACCTCTTACCCAGCGCCATCATAGGGTCTCTAATTTTCGCCACCCCATGCCTAGCCTTGGTCACGGGCATTTTGGGCAACACAACAACCTTCTCCCCTGCAACATCCTGCAAGGGAACAACCGCAACAGGCTTACCCACCTGTTCAGACCCTGCGTTTTCTCCAATGTCACCCACTTCCGAGACAGTTCCTCGCCTCGTGATTTATCACTCACCGTCCCAGCAGGTATCCCCTGCCGCCGGCTCACTGTCACTGGGTCTGTCACATAATCAATAACAGGAACGATCTTACCCAGCGATGTCACGGGTTCGTCAGTCCCAGAATCCAAGGATACTCCAGGATCCTCCATTACAAAATCACTTGCAGACTCCTGACTGCAGTGGTTGCTACGAGAAACGCCGTGACTCCATACTCCTTCCAGATGTGGACCTCTCCTTGGGATCTCCAGCCACAGAATATTAGCCACTTGCTCCGCTCCATAACTGCTGGGCAGCCGCACGCTATTGTGGTTTGTTGCCCTTAGCAACCACCTCGCAAATCCTCGGCACATCCTCTCTAGGACTCTGTCTCCACTGGTAGGGAACACTCGACCTCCTGAGAGCTGAACCGCTCTCCTCCTCTTTAAATTCCCGATGGTTGCCCTTGGCAATGGCATATCTTTGCTTTTCCCCCGATAGTCCCGGCACACCACCAACCTCTTGAAACTTTGTACAGGGTCCATACAGCGTTGAGAACCCTTTTCTGAAGGCCAGCTGCAACTGTGCCTCCAAAGCCTCTCACTCTGCATCAAATTTTGCCAATTCATTTTTAGTGTAGCCAATTGCTATGGCCATGTCTTCTGCCTGCTGTATGCGCAAGCGCCGCCGGATGTACTCTTCCCCGAGACCCATGGTAGCAGGAAAAACTTTCAGCCACAAGTCCACTTTTGCTGGGCTACTGGCCCTTTAATTCACTGCAGTTTTACTTGCACTACAGCAAAATAGTTCACACTCTTATGAGCAGCATCTGCTCCACTGGACAAAAAAAGCTTCCGGCCCTTTAACTCCACACACGGCAAAAAACAGCTTTTAGCAGCACCTGCAGTCTCAGCGTTGCCCCTAGCAACCGACCGTTGCCCTTCTCTCATGGACAACTTGCCCGCATCCAACACCATATTGTAAGGAATCGTTTACTTTTAGGGGGTCGCCAGCACAAATTACTTCACCAGACAAGGGTAGAATGTCCAAACTTGTGTTTTATTCCGGACGTTTCAGCAAAACAGGTTATGAAGTCGCAGCTTCAACTTATCACGTGTGACATCCACACAAAATAACAAACCCTTGCCCGGCTAGGCTTTAACTAAACACATAAGCATATCCCTGACTCACCTAGAGAGCCCTGTTCACACATGGAACACAAATGCGGCTTTCCTCAGCCATTCAGTCCAGCAACCTCCAGACTGTGACACTTCAATACCTTTTGGAGGATTGTGGCCCAGTAGTCCTCCCGACTCTGGCCTTGTGATCCTTGTTTCACAGGCGTCACCGTGTCCCCCAAAGTTCAGGCTATCGCCTAGCCTCGTGGCCCCTCAGCCCACCTGGCTGAGACCACTCACACAGAGCCTCACCAGGATTCTGCTTCACAAAACACTCCAGAGTGAGACACACCCAATTCCAGAAACCAGATTAAATGGAATCCCTGGACGTGAGCATGCCCTAAGTCTCGGACTGGAGCATGGGGAACAGGGACCCACCCAGCACATTGCCTGTTCCCAGTAAAAACCTGCCCTGGACTAGCTGGAACCAGAATATTTCTACATGGCAAATAATTTACTAGCAGGTGTAGTAGAGTAATAGAAATCCAACAGACCCAACAGTCATGACATTCATGCTGCTGATTCTGTGTAATTGAATTACTAATTGAAAGGGGCATGTTCAAAATACTAGCAGTGTGGAGTTCAATGAGTGAGGTCATTCATTCTTTGAAAAACAGGTGGCAATTATTGCCCTTATTTGAGGAAGGAAGGCAGCAAATGTTGTACATGCCGGTTACAGTGCATTTCTCTCTGAAATTCTGAAGAAAAATTGGTCGTTCCAGACATTGTTCAGAAGAACAGCATACCTTAATTAAAAAGTTGATTGGAGAGGGGAAAACATATAAAGAAGTGTAGAAAATGATAGGCTGCTCAGCTAAAATGATCGCAAATGCTGTAAAATGGCAATCAAAACCTGAAAGACATGGAAGAAAGCAAGAAACTACCATTCGAATAGATAGAAGAATAGCCAAAATGGCAAGGACTCAGCCAACAATCAGCTCCAGGAAGATGAAAGACGGTCTAAAGTTACCTGTGAGTCCTGTTACAATGAGAAGACGCCTATGTGAAGCCGAGCTTTCTGCAAGAAGCCCCCGCAATGTCCCACTGTTAAAAAAAGACCTGTGCTGAAGAGGTTACAATCTGCCAAAGAGCACAGTGACGGCCTAAAGAGACATTCTGTGGACTGATGAAAGTAAGATTGTTCTGTTTGGGTCTAGTGGCCGGAGACAGTTTGTCAGACGACCCCCAAACACTGAATTCAGCCACAGTACACTGTGAAGACAGTGAAGCATGGTGGGCAAGCATCATTATATGGGGATGTGTCTCAGACTACGGTGTTTGGGCCTCTTTATCGCAGACCAGGGATCATGGATCAGTGTGAATCCATCAGAATACTGGAAGAGGTCATGCTGCCTTATGCTGAAGAGGAAATGTCCTTGAAATGGGTGTTCCAACAAGACAACGACCCCAAACACACTAGTAAATGGGCAACATCTTGGTTCCAGACCAACAAGATTGACGTTATGGAGTGGCCGGCCCGATCCCCGGATCTTAATCCAATAGAAAACTTGTGGGGCGACATCAAAAATGCAGTTTTTGAGGCAAAACCAAGAAATAGAGAAGAACTGTGGAATGTTGTCCAATCATCCTGGGCTGGAATACCTGGTCACAGGGGCAGAAGGTGGTGACTCCGAGCAGCACAGACGTCCGGCAGTTCTCAGAGACAGCCGTTATACAACTGAATATTAGTGAAGTGATCCAGAGGAAAGCAACATCTTCAAACATTTTTCAGTTTATATAGTGAATGTTTGAGTTTGTAAAAAAGAGGGCAAACACAGTTTATTTTTTTTAACAGTCTAATATTCACTTTTCTTCAATTTTTTTAGAGGAACAACACAGATTTGATATATATTTTTCTTCATGTTTTGATTTGGAATAGAATGTGTAGTGTTCCCAGTGCATCTGTGTGGATGGAAATAAAAGCTATTAGAAGGATTTGAGCTTTATTCACTTTTTTAAACACACTGCTATTATTTTGAACATAACTGTCTAATCCATACAAGGGGCCCGGGCATTGGCGGGGATACTTTCCATAGCAGATAACCTCTTTAACATTATTTGTTAAAAAAAACAAATTAGAAATTTCCTATATTCTCAAAAGGACCTTTTCCATCTATTATATACTAGGAAGGATTCATACTCCTGAGGTCCTTTTCGGGGATAGGATTTAGCCGACTCACACTGAATTAGCTATTTCCCGTACCCCAAAAGGACCTTTTCTATCTATTATGTACTAGGAAGGATTCATACTCCTGAGGTCCTTTTTAGGGATAGGATTTAGCCGACTCACACTAAAGTGACTATTTCCTGTACCTCAAAAAGGACCTTTTCCCTCTATTATGGAGTATGGAGGATTCATATTCTTGAGCCTGAGGTCCTTTTTAGGGATAGGATTTAACCAACTCACATTGAAGTGACTATTTCTCGTACCCCAAAAGGACCGATTCCATCCATTATGTACTAGGTCCTTTTCCTGCTGAGGTCCTTTTCTGGGATTTAGCTTTCTTACATAGAAGTGACTATGTTCCTTACCCCCAAAAGGACCTTTTCCATCTATTAACAGGGAAGTTGTTACACAACCTTTAACCTTTATAAAAATACAGTGATCATGATCGTGGTTCAGAAATGAAGAAGCAGCTTTTTTTTTTATGACCTTTTAAAATGCATCCCTTTAGGAGGGGCAGGTCCTGGACGGAGCTGACACATTACTAGTGGACGGGGGCAGTGAGATGAGATGTCAGTGAAGTCAGAATAGTAGGAAGAGGCAAAAATGAGGGTGACGTCACTGTCAGAGGTGACATCATCCTGTTGTCAGACGGTGTAGTTGATGGCTCAGTCGCCCTTTCCACATTCTCATCTTTATCCATAATAACAGTCGCCCAACAGTTAGTGGAGTCACTGGTTAATACTGACTGGGAGGCACTGTCTGAGATAAGCAGACTTATATTTGCGCACCAATGTTTAAATATACTTTTTTCCCTAAACCTATTTTGTTCCATGCTTCCAGCTAACCAATTCTCAGCCCTTCATACACAGGGTCGGACAAAGGGCAAAGGTGGCTATCTGCCCGGGGTCCAATCCGTGGCCCTCAGCAGCTACCTCTTCAGGCCAACATCCACCATGCTTGTATTTTATTCCAAGTGCTCAGAAAGGCAGCTTGGCCCATGTTGGTCTTGGCTGCAAACAGACAGATATAATTCTGACAGTGAAGAGCGTAGACTGTAGGCACATAGGTATAGACAGGGCCAGATGTGCATAAAGGGGTCCCTGGCTCTAGGACTGCTTTATTTATATATAATATTTTTACTAAGTCCAGTCCATTGTCCAGAGAACCTGCTGAGGAATAATGGGGCTGGGAGAGCTCCAGCGTGCGGCAGAGGAGAGAGGCGATAGTCTTCTATCCAGGGCCCGAGCTATAAGGCTACATAAATAATGAAAGCTACGTTCTTGTGTGTGTGTGGAGAGATAGATATTTAGATAGATGGAGAGATAGGATATATATATATGTATCCTATCTATCAAAAACAAAAGGGAAAACAGCAGGTGCAAGTCCTCAAAACCACGGGCGTAGCAGTCAGTATGAAGCGATATCCAAAAACGAGGCAGCACTCCAGAAGTAAGAGGGGTCAATAAAGGGTCCACCTTCTTCACTTTACTTCTGGAGT
Organism: Bufo gargarizans; assembly: GCF_014858855.1. NCBI lineage: Eukaryota > Metazoa > Chordata > Amphibia > Anura > Bufonidae > Bufo > Bufo gargarizans. The sequence continues at coordinate 746,838,458 of NC_058080.1, read as the reverse complement.
GCTGCCTCGTTTTTGGATACGTTGGTAAGGCTGATTAGTTAGCCTGCATTTGTGGGAGGGGCGGAGGCTCTTCATATATGAGCCACACCCTCACTCACAGGCGTGTTCTCAGGTGCCCCACCCTCCCTCCCTTATCTTCTCATTTCCACAGGGTATGCCCACTTACAGGCCTACCCACGATCATGGCTTAGGGCACACAACAAGCCATTTAGTCAGGTCAGCTAAGACACGCCTAGCTGGGTTAGGTTGTTCCCGTTCTTTCTCTCCCTAGGGTTCTTTGGATATCTCTTGGCTGTAGCCATGACCACAAGTATATATATATATATATATATATATATATATATATACACATAGATAGTTAGATAGGAGACACACACACACACACATATATATGTATATAGATAAATAGATAGGAGACTATATATACATAGAAGGCACATTTTACTAAGCATCTGTCTACCCATGTTATAAGGGAAAATAATAAAATCTACACAAAACCGAACCCAAACCCGAACTTTAGTGAAGAAGTTCGGGTCCGGGTACCAGATTCAGTTTTTTCTCACGCGCGTGCAAAACGCATTGCACCCGCGCGGAAAAAACTAAACAACGCAATCGCAGTCAAAACTGACTGAAATTGTGTACTCACCCGCGCGGGTTTCCCGCGATGCACCGGGGACGCATCCGGAGCAAATCCGGAACACCCGTGTGATAGAGGCCTTTCTGGTAGTAATTATAATATACAGTATTTCCAATGCATTTCAAATATACTCCACTAAGTTAAAAACTGTATAGTATTCAAGACAAAAAACTGTACAATAAACAGATCTTGTATTATTATTATAATAATATCATGTACAACGTGTACAAAGCACAATAGAAAAACAATTGTGCAACACTCTTTTAACATTTTTGAAACTTAATTGCATTATAAAAATTATTTCTGTAAATCTGCTGAAGTCTTCCCCGTTTCCTTCAGTCGAAATTTTAATTCTGCAATTTTCCTGTTGACGGCATCACTTATGACACCTTTTGAAGTCCCCGGAAATTTTTCTAAAGTTGCAGCTTTAAGAAGTAAATGGAAAATAATAAACTTATTAGATGTTCAAATTCACTGTAACAGATGCAAGAGTAACGTAAACTAACAATTAGGACTGCACCGATACCACTGGTTCCAGACCAGTACGAGATACTTTACGATGCCAATTACTAATACTTTTTATATTTTTGTTTAAACTCTGCAGACTAATGATTTTGGAACAGTGATGGAGCACCAGGGCCCAGTACTAGTAGTTTGCCACTGACTCCAATCCGTAGGGGGACTACAAATCCCAGCAATGCATTATACACTAATGCAGAGTAATATGAAGCTCCAAACTATGTGCTCCAGGATGCTTGCCTGATATCCCAGGAGGCTAGGTTTTCAGGAGGGCTCTGTGGGATCTTAGTGGGCTGTGCAGGGTCTCTGGAGCAAGGGTGCTGAATTTATACCATTCAAAATCAGGTTGTCTTTTTCTATATTGAGCCCTGCTGCGGACTAGCAAGCAGCAGCCAACGCTATTCCCCCCCCCCCATCATCACCACCACTTTCGAGGTTCATGCTCATCTGTAGGACCCGGGAGCATGGCAAACATTTCAGGATGGAGAGTGACGGGCAGAGCAGAGAATGTATGATCTCCTTGCTGATCACTGCGATCCCAGTGCCAACTGTCGCCAACTGTACAGGAGATTGAGCTCAGTAATGAGCTTGATCTTCTATGTTGGAGGGCAGATTCTATAAAGAGAACCTGTCAACTCCAAACACTATCATGTAGGGGCATGTTAGCAATAAACTAAATAAAAAACTAAACAATAATCAAAAGTAAAAGTAAAAAAAAATAAACATGTAAAAAAAATTAGAAAAAAATTAAACCAACCTCCCCACCCCCGCCATCGTGATTTGATTAAGCAGTGTTCTCTATCATGCATAATGCAAATTTAAGGGTAACTTCACTTTTCTTAAGGCATTTTGGAAAATTGAGAAAAACAGCTCAAATCTGGCCCTCCTCCCCATCCCCCCTTCCCCCCTTCCCCAGTGCTAATACCTTTCAGTGAACTGTCCTCTACTGCCATGGATGTACTATTTGTACCGCATACAGTGCAGCCCTGATTTTGACTTTTGCTCGTAAATTGCAAGCACTCATTTGTCAGGACAGTCAGGTGGCCATGGTGACCAATGAGAAGTGCTTTTTGACCTGTCCCAATAAGGTTTTACTTTAAATACATTTCTATATATCAGGACAAGTAGTTTGGGCCCCTGCTTTAAGTATTTAAATGTCCACACCCCTGCAGGAGGCTGTGTGGGGTCTATGGTGAGCTTTGCAGGTTTTATGCTGGGCTGCTCAGACTCAGATGGATTATGGGGGTCTATGGTGGGCTATATGGCATCTCAGTTGGCTGTGTAGGTTCTTTGGTGGGCTGTGCAGACTCTCAGGTAGGCTTTGCAGGTTTATGGTGGACTGTTTGTGCTTTCAGATGGGCTGTTTAGGGTCTATGGTGGACTGTAAGGGCTCTGAGGTGTCTGTGCAGGGTAAATGGTGGGCTTTGTGGACACTCATGTGGGCTGTGTGTCTCTCAGGTGGTCTTTGCAGGTTCTGTGGTAGGCTGTGTGGACTCTCAGGTGGCTATGGTCTGCTGGGCTGTGCAGGTACTGTGGTGGACTGTGTAGACTCTCAGGTACAGAGGTAGCAGGGTTAACACTAATGCTTTATGAGACGTGTTATCTAAACTAAATGCAGCTAAATGCGTTAAGCAATTGCTTTTCAATGGCTTTCGTTCCAAGATAACACAATGAGTTAAGAAATGTAAGAGTGTGTGTGTTACCCCTGCTACATCTGTAGTTGTGCGAGCTCCATGCAGGGCAGAAGGGGGCAGGCTCTGCAGACCTATGCTGTACTAGGAGGTCTCACTTGTGCTCCAGATATTGGTGCATCCCTACTAACAATATTAGGCATGCATATAAACAACAAAATACTGTAGATCTTTAAAGGGGTTGTCCGGGGTCAGAGCTGAACGCGGACATGCCTCCATTTCCATCCCTGCAGCCCCTCCGACAGGAGCATCGGAGCAGTTTATGCTCTGATGCTCTCCTTTGCCCTGCGCTAGATCGCGCAGGGCAAAGGCTCTTTTGTTTACCATAACACACTGCCGGGCAGAAGCTTCCGCCCGGCAGTGTGTTCGGTGACGTCACCGGCTTTGATGGGCGGGTTTTAGCGCTGTCCTAGCCGTTTTACTGGCTATGCCCATCAGTGCTGGTGACGTCACCAGGGTTCCTGGCAGCCCCATGGAGAACCCGGTACGTCACCGGAACTACAGAAAATGCTTTTGCCCTGCGTGATTTACCACAGGGCAAAGGAGAGTATCGGAGCATAAACTGCTCCGATCAGGGGGGCTGCCGGGGTTAAAATGGGGGTATGTCCGGGTTCAGCTCTGAACCCCTTGAATTGAGCATAGTCTAGTTACAGTCATAATGGTTCCCGGTCTACCTGTCAGAGCTGATGTTTTCACAGGGTCTAGTGGCACCCGTTTCTCTCCATCTGTCAGACGCTTGGAGGCACCACCTTTGAAATTGCTTTTTAGTAATGTGTCAGTGTCAAATAAACTCATGATAACCGCTCTAACAAATGCAGACGCCGTACTACATTGCTGCGCGGCCGCCCACTGCGGGGCAGACAAATACACCCTGGTGCCAGGATGAAGCTCCATCTGCAACAAGATAAAAGCAGAAGAATTTAAATAAAAACATTTTTCTGAAAAAAAAGTTGAATGCTGTGTTAGCAATTGTAACTAATAGATCTGTGTATGTTTCTATAAAATATGTAGTCAGATATCTGAGCCCTGGCCGGAGTTAGGCCACTTTCACTACTTTCACCCTCGCGAGGTCCCTTTCAAGGCTCTCACAAGCCGCCCCAAATGGATCAGTTTAGCCCAACGCATTCTGAATGGATCCGTTGGTTGGGCTCCATACCGCTTCCGTTCCGTTTTGGAGGGGGGACACCAATAAGAATGGCAATGCAAGTCAATGCAAGTCAATGGGGACGTATCCGTTGGCATTGACACAAAATGGTGCAATTGCACCCCCCATTGACTTTCAACGGACCCGACTTAGACATTTTTGGCCTTAGACTGAAAATGAAGACTAACAAGCCCGTGTCTTCATACAATGCTTCAGGTTTCTTATTGAATACGTTGAAGTAACCTGAAACTTGCTCCTTCTGTCTTGTGGGAATTTGTTTTGTGCAAGGAAATTCAGGTGTAGGAAAAAAGCAAACCAACCTGTTTAGGCTTAGAGGGTGCCGTTTGATTCTGAGAGGAGTGCAGCTCTTGAGATGAGATGGATTCTGATGAAGAGGATGGACCCAAACAACTGCCCCCATCATTCTTCAGTGCTATCAGCTGCTCTGTTGTTGTTCTCAAAGTATCTAAAATACTGGGCAACTCTGTGGAGAATAAAACCCCAGTTAGTTACACAACCTTTTAGAGGTCGGGCCTGTTTTCCCCACTATATTCATTCATATAGTTTGTTATAAAGTGATCCCTTGTGGAGAAGACACAATCGGAGGGCTTATTCACGTCTGCCGCTGGCCGCTCAATGCTTCAAAAATATTTCAGCAGAATTTTAAATTCGGTAAAAGTGAGGCCGTCCCACAAAACAAACAAGCTTACTTGTGTATATAATGAGTGGACTCAACCTGTGTAACCTCAGAACCCACATCTGTCCTTGGTCATTAAGTAGTGACCCACGTCACGCCGCACTGGAACACATGGAAATGCCCCTCCGTCCAGTGCGTGCAATTGAACTGTGGTTGGGAGGTGCGTTTGGGGCGCCATTCAAATAAAAGGGCAATGCAACACGCCGTCCACACCAGAATGCACGGTAGGTGTGATTGCATGGTAAGGTCCATTCATCTCACTGGACTGGGCGACCCTCAAAAACCCGGATACACTCAACCACAGACACAATTCCGCACGGTCTCACTCTCAGACACATGCCCAAAAACCAGCCAAATATTGGTTCTTTTTTAAGATCTAACCAGTCTCCCTATTTTATGAGAACTGGAGTGGATCCTCATTCTGGGGGTCCAGGGTGGGTTTCTGTGCTATGACGGAGCTCCATCAAGATGTGCATTGCTGGTACAGCGCTCCCTTGCTGGGAGCCAGAATGTGACCTCCGTCCAGACACCTCCACAGGACATGTGAGGGATCTGGAATGCAGATATGGATGGTGCTTCCATATGGCCATACTGCCAGCCCACCTCACCTCAACTTGGAACACAGGGACTAGCAGCAAATTTTGAATGGCTGCTCGGTGCGAGGACCGACAGTGCTGCACTAGGGGGAGGCAGAAAAGTGGAAGGCATGAGGCGACCCACTGAACTTGGGGTTTGAGAACCAAGGCGATAATAGATGTAGTATCCAGATAATGCCAAGTTTGTGTACTATTAGTAATCTTTCTCTTATTGGAATATTCGACTATATGGTATTGTGTGGCAATCCCACAGTGGAAATTGGTGGTTTGATTACCTAGGACTCTCAGCCAGATAGACTGTGGTTTTCTGGATTTTGCTGGGGATTTGGGTTCCAGGAGATTTCAAAGAGAGTTGGAGAGATGAGATCTCCATTCCTGGGTCCGTGTCTTGGTAGTGGCAAGCACTTGATGATTGCACAGGTGTGCACAACACTTAAGGAAAGGGTGCTGGCTAGGGGAATTAGCCCCTGCTTGGAAATAGGAACAGACGTCATTCAGGGATCAAGAGGACTCCTCCAGGAGTCAGGAGATGCGTGCTGGAGACACACGAAGACAGCCACGTAAGCTGGGAGAACTGTTGAGGAGCCACCAGCACAAGTGTTGGACAGGACTACAGAGTGGACCTGGGAGTAAAAATTATTACTGTTAAAGAGGACCTTTCATCAGTTTTGACATAGGCTAACTATCTCAAAACCTTGTAGTGCGGCCCCAACTGATGCGATGTGTGTGTTTTTTTTAATGTTTTTTTTAAAAACTGCCCCCCCCCCTCTTCGTCTGCTGTTGGAGGCCTGTTCTGTATTGTACCGACCTGTAAACTCGCAACAGGGCGAAGACGCCATCTTCCGCTGTGGGCGTCTCCTTTTCCTTGGCTTTGATCACGATCCAATCAGAGCAGACCACTCAAACCAGAGTGAAAGCCAGGAGGCTCTACCTGTATGGTTTTGCAAGCAGTGCATGGACGCCATACTGAACAACCCCTGCGGGAGGTTCTTAAAGCGCTCTACACGTGCGAATATCCCCAAACTTCAGAAGTGGGTGAGATCTGTTTCAAAGGTTTAAAACTATACTGGAACAAGCAAGTAAAAGGTGTAGACTAGCCGGGGGCGAGGAGAAAATACAAAATCACACAAAGATGACCTTACAACTAATCAAAAACACCGGAAACACCGTAAAGAGCAAGTGCTCACTTCTTGACCTGCCAAGCTTTCTGAATGGTTGGTCAGATTGACTTGCCTGTAACAATCAACTGCCTCAGTTGTTTGTTCTCTTCTTCTAATTTCCTAATCCGGCCTTCCATATTTCTGCGTCTTTCTGGAGCTTCATCATCACCTTGGTTGTCCTTCACACCATTAAGTAACTGCTTAGCAGCAACTATTTCTGCCTCCTTGCGCATTGCTTTCCGTGATTTAGCCTACAAAATTTAGCAAATAGTCACTAACACAAAGGAACAGGTCACATTCTAAACTTAAATTCAGGATTAATAAAATTATCAGTAACAAATCTGTAAAATATGATGCAGGTGCGTTGCAGTAAAATGCACGATTTTTCCACGCGAGTGCAAATTGTTTTAATGCATGTTGCACGCGCGTGAGAAAAATCGCCATGTTTGGTACCCAGACCCGAACCCGGACTTTATCATTGAAGTTCAGGTTTGGGTTCGGTGTTGTGTAGATTTTATTATTTTCCCTTATAACATGGTTATAAGGGAAAATAATAGCATTCTTAATACAGAATGCAAAGTAAATTACGGCTGGAGGGGTTAAAAAAATTAATTAAAAAAAGTTAACTCCATAGCTGCCGGTCTCTGTTCTATCTTCAGGACCTGGCAAAAGACCTGTGGTGACGTCACTGTGCTCATCACATGGTCCAATCACATGGTTCATCGCCATGGTGAGGGACCATGTGATTGGACCATGTGATGTGACGTCACCACAGGTCCTTAGCCGGCAGCTCAACATTACAGAAGAAGACAGAGATCCGCAACTACGCGATCAAGTGGACTCGGTGAGTTAATTTATATTTTTTTTAACCCCTCCAGCCCTATTGTACTATGCATTCTGTATTCAGAATGCTATTATTTTCCCTTATAACCATGTTATAAGGGAAAATAATACAGATCGGGACCCCAGCCTGATCATCACCTAGCAACCATGCGTGAAAATCGCACCGCATTCGCACTTGCTTGCGGATGCTTGCGATTTTCACGCGGCCCCATTCACTTCTATGGGGCCTGCGTTGCGTGAAAAACGCAGAATATAGAACATGCTGCCATTTACACACAACGCACAAGTGATGCGTGAAAATCACCGCTCATGTGAACAGCCCCATAGAGATGAATGGGTCCGGATTCAGTGCGGGTGCAATGCGTTTACCTCACGCCCGTGTGAAAGGGGCCTAACTCTTCCAGTGTTCCATAAAAGTATTTATGCTAACGATCATTATCATCCCTACATTCATGATAGAGGCTCCACCTGAACATCTTCAGCAGCAGATTCGTCCTCCGACGTTAATAATTGTTCAAACCTTCTTTTTGAACATCTTTTTGTGCCCAAGTTGGTTTCTTTTTCAGCAACGAGCATGTTTATTTTTGTTTTTAAAGAAAGTTCTCGATCTAAAAATAAAAAGCAGATATTCTCATCAGAATCTTGACTTTCAATATCTTCATTTAATAAAAATTGTATATAGTTTAAAATTGTCAGCTGGTGCAAATATACTGTATGCTACCCCCAAAGTGTAGTGCTACCCCCAAAGGAGCTGCTGTAACATGCCCAGTTCATCCTCAACTAGTCTCTCTAGGGTATGATCTTCACCCGCCCCATTAGCATTAACCGCCCTTCTTCTAGTGGCCAGGAACTTGCTGTCTACTCCAGTAATACAATACTGCATTACTTCTATTGAGCATCTTCACACTAGAGAGAGAGGGTATGGGATCCTAAGCTCAAAGGTTGTAACAGACAGACTCCAGACTCACCAGATCTTTTAAGCATCTCAGTGTAGATCCACTTGTGATATAGTAGCAGACAAGCATAAATCCCTAGCAAGAGAGACACCAGTTACGCCCCTGAAGTCTTTTGAGTTCCAGGTAACGTCAGGAGCCATCCATAGTTCTGGCTCTCCTCTGGAGGAAGGAGACTCTGAGCTCCCTGTTCATCTAAAAAGTAGGGTTCTCCCCTGTGTTGTAAGGGTATTTTACATACATAATTAAGTACTGATTTGTTCTGAATCCTTTTATTATTATATTACCTCCTATATCTCTTATCTATATAAAAACTAGCAGAAGGACCCGGCTTCACACGGGTATATTTCATCTATTTCATTTTATGTTTCCGGGTGTCGTAAAAAGATATCGACAGTTTCCCCCATAACAGTGACCTCTACAGTGCCCGCCCCTTTAACAATGACCTTCACAGTGCCCACCCCTTTAACAGTGACCGCTCCTTTAGCATTGAGCACCACTTTAACAGTGACCTTTTTAGTGGCCGCCCCTTTAACAGTGACCTTTTTAGTGCCCGCCCCTTTAAAAGTGACTTTCACACTGACCGCCCCTTTAACAGTGACTTTCACAGTGACCGCCCCTTTAACAGTGACTTTCACAGTGACCACTCCTTTAACAGTGACCTCCACAGTGCTCGCCCATTTAATAACAGTGTCTTACCTTGTGATATAAGAGGCTGGTGCTCCTCCATTACATGTCACTGCACACACGTGTATACACTGCACATGACGGGTCTTACCTTGTGATATAAGAGGCTGGTGCTCCTCCATTACATGTCACTGCACACACGTGTATACACTGCACATGACGGCTCTTACCTTGTGATATAAGAAACTGGTGCTCCTCCATTACATGTCACTGCACACACGTCTATACACTGCACATGACGGCTCTTACCCTGTGATATAAGAGGCTGGTGCTCCTCCATTACATGTCACTGCACACACGTGTATACACTGCACATGACGGCTCTTACCCTGTGATATAAGAGGCTGGTGCTCCTCCATTACATGTCACTGCACACACGTGTATACACTGCACATGACGGCTCTTACCTTGTGATATAAGAGGCTGGTGCTCCTCCATTACATGTCACTGCACACACGTGTATACACTGCACATGACGGCTCTTACCTTGTGATATAAGAGACTGGTGCTCCTCCATTACATGTCACTGCACACACGTGTATACACTGCACATGACGGCTCTTACCTTGTGATATAAGAGGCTGGTGCTCCTCCATTACATGTCACTGCACACACGTGTACACACTGCACATGGCGGCTCTTACCTTGTGATATAAGAGGCTGGTGCTCCTCCATTACATGTCACTGCATATACGTGTATACACTGCACATGACGGCTTTTACCTTGTGATATAAGAGGCTGGTGCTCCTCCATTACATGTCACTGCACACACGTGTATACACTGCACATGACGGCTCTTACCTTGTGATATAAGAGGCTGGTGCTCCTCCATTACATGTCACTGCACACACGTGTATACACTGCACATGACGGGTCTTACCTTGTGATATAAGAGGCTGGTGCTCCTCCATTACATGTCACTGCACACACGTGTATACACTGCACATGACGGCTCTTACCTTGTGATATAAGAGGCTGGTGCTCCTCCATTACATGTCACTGCACACACGTGTACACACTGCACATGGCGGCTCTTACCTTGTGATATAAGAGGCTGGTGCTCCTCCATTACATGTCACTGCACACATGTGTATACACTGCACATGGCGGCTCTTACCTTGTGATATAAGAGGCTGGTGCTCCTCCATTACATGTCACTGCATATACGTGTATACACTGCACATGACGGCTTTTACCTTGTGATATAAGAGGCTGGTGCTCCTCCATTACATGTCACTGCACACACGTGTATACACTGCACATGACGGCTCTTACCTTGTGATATAAGAGGCTGGTGCTCCTCCATTACATGTCACTGCACACACGTGTATACACTGCACATGACGGGTCTTACCTTGTGATATAAGAGGCTGGTGCTCCTCCATTACATGTCACTGCACACACGTGTATACACTGCACATGACGGCTCTTACCTTGTGATATAAGAGGCTGGTGCTCCTCCATTACATGTCACTGCACACATGTGTATACACTGCACATGACGGCTCTTACCTTGTGATATAAGAGACTGGTGCTCCTCCATTACATGTCACTGCACACACGTGTATACACTGCACATGACGGCTCTTACCTTGTGATATAAGAGGCTGGTGCTCCTCCATTACATGTCACTGCACACACGTGTACACACTGCACATGGCGGCTCTTACCTTGTGATATAAGAGGCTGGTGCTCCTCCATTACATGTCACTGCATATACGTGTATACACTGCACATGACGGCTTTTACCTTGTGATATAAGAGGCTGGTGCTCCTCCATTACATGTCACTGCACACACGTGTATACACTGCACATGACGGCTCTTACCTTGTGATATAAGAGGCTGGTGCTCCTCCATTACATGTCACTGCACACACGCGTATACACTGCACATGACGGGTCTTACCTTGTGATATAAGAGGCTGGTGCTCCTCCATTACATGTCACTGCACACACGCGTATACACTGCACATGACGGATCTTACCTTGTGATATAAGAGGCTGGTGGTCCTCCATTACATGTCACTGCACACACGTGTATACACTGCACATGACGACTCTTACCTTGTGATATAAGAGGCTGGTGGTCCTCCATTACATGTCACTGCACACACGTGTACACACTGCACATGGCGGCTCTTACCTTGTGATATAAGAGGCTGGTGCTCCTCCATTACATGTCACTGCACACACGTGTATACACTGCACATGACGGGTCTTACCTTGTGATCTAAGAGGCTGGTGCTCCTCCATTACATGTCACTGCACACACGTGTATACACTGCACATGACGGGTCTTACCTTGTGATATAAGAGGCTGGTGCTCCTCCATTACATGTCACTGCACACACGTGTATACACTGCACATGACGAGTCTTACCCTGTGATATAAGAGGCTGGAGCTCCTCTATTACATGTCACTGCACACACGTGTATACACTGCACATGACGGCTCTTACCTTGTGATATAAGAGGCTGGTGCTCCTCCATTACATGTCACTGCACACACGTGTATACACTGCACATGACGGCTCTTACCCTGTGATATAAGAGGCTGGTGCTCCTCCATTACATGTCACTGCACACACGTGTATACACTGCACATGACGGGTCTTACCCTGTGATATAAGAGGCTGGTGCTCGTCCATTACATGTCACTGCACACACGTGTATACACTGCACATGACGGGTCTCACCTTGTGATATAAGAGGCTGGTGCTCCTCCATTACATGTCACTGCACACACGTGTATACACTGCACATGACGGGTCTTACCTTGTAATATAAGAGGCTGGTGCTCCTCCATTACATGTCACTGCACACACGTGTATACACTGCACATGACGGGTCTTACCTTGTGATATAAGAGGCTGGTGCTCCTCCATTACATGTCACTGCACACACGTGTATACACTGCACATGACGGGTCTTACCTTGTGATATAAGAGGCTGGTGCTCCTCCATTACATGTCACTGCACACATGTGTATACACTGCACATGACGAGTCTTACCCTGTGATATAAGAGGCTGGAGCTCCTCCATTACATGTCACTGCACACACGTGTATACACTGCACATGACGGCTCTTACCTTGTGATATAAGAGGCTGGTGCTCCTCCATTACATGTCACTGCACACACGTGTATACACTGCACATAACAGGTCTTACCTTGTGATATCAGAGGCTGGTGCTCCTCCATTACATGTCACTGCACACACGTGTATACACTGCACATGATATCTCTTACCCTGTGATATAAGAGGCGGGTGCTCCTCCATTACATGTCACTGCACACACGTGTATACACTGCACATGATGGCTCTTACCTTGTGATATAAGAGGCTGGTGCTCCTCCATTACATGTCACTGCACACACGTGTATACACTGCACATGACGGCTCTTACCTTGTGATATAAGAGGCTGGTGCTCCTCCATTACATGTCACTGCACACACGTGTATACACTGCACATGACGGCTCTTACCTTGTGATATAAGAGGCTGGTGCTCCTCCATCATGGCCTCCTTGTACAGATCCTTGTGTCCTTCTATATACTCCCACTCCTCCATGGAGAAATAGACAGTGACATCCTGACACCTTACAGGAACCTGACAACACAGTGACACCGTCATCACCCAGACCCCTCCAGTGCGGTTACTGGAGAATTTCCAAGCATTCCCAGCAGTGTCACCTCTCCGGTCAGTAGCTCCAACATCTGGTGGGTGAGTTCTACGATCTTCTGCTCATGTATCAGGGGGTGAGGGGGAGGCTCTGTGATGGGGGGAGGGGTCCTGCTCCACCCTCCTGACTCCTGGAGATGGATGATGGGAGTCACACAGTCCCCCAATGTCTTCTTCACTATTGTGTACTCCTGTGGATGGAGAGAGACACTTAAAAAAACAACTGGATGACAGTTACTGGTAATTTTCTTTTCATGAGTCCTCCACGGCAGCTCTACGCTGATGAGACCCTCCTCCAACCAGGCAGGAACAGGAAGAATAGATGTGACCCTCTATGGTTCCTTCCTTGTAGAAGGGTCAGTGATGACTTTTGGAAGTTGATCTTCCAACCCAACTTCTGTAGCGTCTTCAATACAAACTGTAACTTCCCATGAAAGTGCTGTTTGGCATTCTTTAAAATCAATAGGTCATCTAACTATGGGCTTATCATAACAGAACGCAATCAGATCTGACATCACCTTTGTGAAGAGCCTCGGGGAGGATAAAATCCCAAAAGGGCAGGCATGTTAATTGCTAGTGTAGTATCCTTCCCTTGTTTTTCATTGCAAAATCTTTAAATCTTTGAGTGGTCTGGATGAATTGGGATATGACAGTACTCATCCTTCAAATCTAATGTCACCATCATTGCCTCCTCGAGTATCATTGGAATGGCTGATTTTATTGTTTCCATCTTAAATTTTCTGTATCTGATCCCGTTAATTTTTTCTAGATTTATTATTGTCCTGTGACTCCCATTTGGCTTTTTCACCAGAAATAGATTTGAGTAGAATCCCTGCCCCTGTATATAAAATCACTAAAACAGGAGGGTAGCGAGGAAGCATTGAAAAACTATGGAGAAAAATAGAATATATAAAAGACAAAAAAAAGCAGCCAAACTAGAGACAGAGATTCATTGCCAAAGAGAGTAAAACTAACCATAAAATGTGCTTCAATTATATAAATGGTAAAAAGTATAAATCTGAAGGTGTCGGCCCTTTACAGAGTAATGGCGGGGGGGGGGGGGAAGTTGCAGAAAGTGACGAGGAGAAAGCAAACCTATTAAATATTTAAATATTCACTGAAGAAGATAAACTGTCAGATGAAATGCAGAATGTAAAAGTAAATTCCCCATTAAAAGTGCCCTGTCTGACCCAGGAGGAATTACAGCGGTGTCTTAAAAAGATTAAAATAGAGAAATCGCCAGAACCAGATGGCATAGACCCCCGTATCCTAAGAGAATTAAGTAATGTCACAGCCAGACCCTTATCTATATATTTAAAGAAGGAGGTATATGTGTATGTACAGTGCATATAAAAAGTCTAAAATGTCAGGTTTCTGTGCTGTAAAAAAAATAGACAAAGATAAATCATTTCAGAACTTTTTCCACCTTTATTGTGACCTATAAACTGTACCTCTCAATTGAACAATAAACTGAAATCTTTTAGGTGGAGGGATGAAAACAAAGCAAAAAAAAAATTATTATGTGGTAGCATAAGAGTGCACACCCTCCTATAACTGGGGATGTAGCTGTGTTCAGAATTAAGCAATCACATTCAAAATAGGAGTCGGCATACACCGGCCATTATTTAAAGTGCCTCTGGATTAACCCCAAATAAAGTTCAGCTGCTCTAGTTGGTCTTTCCTGAAATTTTCTTAGTCACATCCCACAGCAAAAGCCATGGTCCACAGAGAGCTTCCAAAGCAATCAGAGGGATCTCATTGTTAAAAGGTATCTTTCAGGAGAAGGGTCCAAAAGAATTTCCAAGGCATTAGATATACCATGGAACACAGTGAAGACAGTCATCATCAAGTGGAGAAAATATGGCACAACAGTGACATTACCAAGAACTGGACGTCCCTTCAAAATTGATGAAAAGACGAGAAGAAAACTGGTCTGGGAGGCGACCAAGAGGCCTGCAGAAACATTAAAGGAGCTGCAGGAATATCTGGCAAGTACTGGCTGTGTGGTACATGTGACAACAATCTCCCGTATTCCTCATATGTCTGGGCTATGGGGTAGAGTGGCAAGACGAAAGCCTTTTCTTACGAAGAAAAACATCCAAGCCAGGCTACATTTTGCAAAAGCCCATCTGATGTCTCCCAAAAGCATGTGGGAAAAGGTGGTATGGTCTAATGAAACCAAGGTTGAACTTTTTGGCCATAATTCCTAAAGATATGTTTGGTGCAAAAACAACACTGCACATCACCAGAAGAACACCATCCCCACAGTGAAGCATGGTGGTGGCAGCATCATGAGGCTGTTTTTCTTCAGCTGATACTGGGGCCTTAGTTAAGATAGAGGGAATTATGAACAGTTCCAAATACCAGTCAATATTGGCACAAAACCTTCAGGCTTCTGCTAGAAAGCTTTCAGCATGACAACAACCCAAAGCATACATCCAAATCAACAAAGGAATGGCTTTACCAGAAGAAGATTATAGTTTTGAAATGGCCGAGCCAGAGCCCAGACCTGAATCAGATTGAAAATCTGTGGGGTGATCTGAAGAGGGCCGTGCCCAGGAGATGCCCTCGCAATCTGACAGATTTGGAGTGTTCTTGCAAAGAAGAGTGGGCAAATCTTGCGAAGTCAAAATGTGCCATGCTGATAGACTCATACCCAAAAAAGACTGAGTGCTGTAATAAAATCAAAAGGTGCTTCAACAAAGTATTAGTTTAAGGGTGTGCACACTTATACAACCATATTATTTTATTTTTGTATTTTTTCTTCCCTCTACCTAAAAGATTTCAGTTTGTTTTTCAATTGAGTTCAAAAAAGTTCTGAAATCATTTAATTTTGTGTCTTTTTTTTTACATCACAGAAACCTGACGACATTTTAACAGGGGTGTGTAGACTTTTTATATCCACTGTATGTATGTATGTTCTGCGATCACTCAAACACGCAACCATCGATTTTAATGAAACTTGGTATACACATCCCATGCTACGTGGAAAGAAATCTGGTGGAGGTCACAGCTCTCTAGCATGTTCCATTCCTGAGATATTCCCAAAAAATGCAAATATGGCACATCACATGACCTACATTAGCCAATAGAAGACTGCAGGTCTTTCTCTTAATATCCCAACTACCATACACATGTCCCTTATCAGCCAATAGAAGCTTGCAGGTCATTAGTCTCCACATACACACAGTTGTGCACCAGGTTAACTACCCGGCCATTTTTCTTCACTGCTGCAGGTCAGCTTTAAAAGGGACAAGGCACTGTGGATGACACTGTTAAGGGAGCGGAGTGCTGTGGAGGTGACAGTTCAGGGGGCAGGTAGGGTGGCCATATAGGCCACTCTCAAAAGACAGACTTAAAAATCCCGCCCCCAGGTCCTGCTAAGCCACGCCCCCTCCCACTCATCAACTTCTGTCAGCTGCAGGGGATCGAGGGAGAGTGACTTTCTCCCTGCAGCTCAAGCTTAGACAGCACAGTGCTGCAGTCTGAGAGTGAGCTGTTCAAAAGAACATCCCTGTGTCCGTCCAGGCCCTGGAGTCTGAAAGCTGGACTGTCCGGCCTAAAACCGGACCTCTGGCCACCCTAGGTGCAGGCTGCTGTGGAGGTCACAGTTAAGGGGACGGTCTGCTATGGAGGTCAGTGTTAAGGGGCAGATTGCTGTAGAGGACACTGTTAAGGGGACGGGATGTTGTGGAAATCACTGTTAAGGAGATACTGTGGAGGCGGAATGCTGTGGAGTAGGACTACAGCTATAGAATATTTTTGTAATCAAGTATTCTACCGAATACTCCAACGATAAATCAAGTACTCTAATAAGCAAAAACTAATTAAAAGAACGTTTTTCTTTTATAAAAACTCATACCCCCCTCAGTGGCGTTGCGTGGGGGGACGACGACTTTGCCCCAGGCACAAAATTTTAAGGGGCGCCAGCAGGGCCTCACCGCCAATTAGGCAAAGTGAGGCGATCGCCCCAGGCGGCGCAGCCCTGCTCAAAAGTGGGGGCGGCGGCAGGCAGGGCACAGGGAGATGAGCGCTTCCATTGTGGAAGCGCTCATCTCTATAGTCATCTGTATCGCCGTCCTCAGGACAGTGATACAGATGGAAGCTGCGGGGCAGGGGAGAGGCGTTTCCCTTCCCCGTTCCTCTGATAGGCTGCAGACCTAGTGCCTGCAGCCTATCGGAGGCCAGTGCAGGCGGCGCAATTACGTAATCGTTCCGCCTGAACCGTACAGCGCGGGACACAGGCCGGAAGAGGCCTGCATCACATCGCTGCCATGGAGGTAAGTATAAGTGTTTATTTTTTATATGGTACAATACTAGCTACTCGCACATGACTGGGGGACCATCTATGGGGGGCTCTTCTCACTGGCACATGATTGGAGGGCATCTATGGGGAGACTTATTGGCTCATTGTTGGGGGGCACTGTGGGGGCACTTCTTACTGGCACATTATTGGGGGTACTTTTTACTGGCATATTATTGGGTGGCACTGTGGGGGCACTTCTTACTGGCACATTATTGGGGGCATCTACTGAGACCACAAAGAAGGAGTATTTTATATAGGGACACATTATGGTGGGTACTATGGAGAAGGGGGGAGAGGAGTACTATGGGGTCAACTACGGGGGCACTAAGTGTGGTATTTTATACTTGCAAATTATGGGGGGCATCTACTGGGGCATTTTATACTGGTACATTATGGGGGGCACTAGGAGGAAGGGGGGGAGAGGAGCACTATGGGGGCATTTACTGGGGGCACTATATAGGGGTATTTTATACTGGCACATTATGGGGACATTAGCTCAACTGGGGGCATTAAAAGGGGGTATTTTTTGCACTGTCACATTATAAGGAAAATTATTACTACTGGGGGACATTATGGTGGGCTTTATTACTACTGGGGGTCTAGGGGGAACAGATTACTAGTATGGGCACTATGGGAGCATTATTACTTCTGGGGCACAGTGGGGACATGTTGGGGGCACTGTAGGAGCACTATTACTACCATGTGTGCTCTAGCAGAGAATCATTACTATTGGTGGGACTTTTGGGAGCACTATTACTGTGCGGGCACCTTGGCACAGTATCAGCTTACCACAATTATTTTTGGGGGACGTTATGTTTACACTATTAGTGTCAGGGGCACGATTTGCTGGGAGCAGTTATTGAAGGGCACTATCTGCATGGCACTAGTATTATCAGGGGGTTTATCGGATTCTGTTGTATAATATTGGGGAGCACAGCGGCAGTATTGGGGGTGGTAGGATGATTTGTCCAGAAGATGGGAGGATGATGGAAAAGTAGTAAACTAAGATTTTTTTTTGTCAAACTGCAGAGACGAGAAATGGCTAAAAAATGGTGGACTGGTCTGAAGGTCTGAAAGGAGAAGATGAGGACAGAGAACATCTACATCAAAGGAGATGTCACTGGATGTAAGAGGTATGAGGCGCTGTATTACACTGGATGTAAGAAGTATGAGGCGCTGTATTACCCTGGATGTAAGAGGTATGGGGCGATGTATTACCCTGGATGTAAGAGGTATGGGGCGATGTATTACCCTGGATGTAAGAGGTATGAGGCGCTGTATTACACTGGATGTAAGAGGTATGAGGCGCTGTATTACACTGGATGTAAGAGGTATGGGGCGATGTATTACCCTGGATGTAAGAGGTATGGGGCGATGTATTACCCTGGATGTAAGAGGTATGAGGCGCTGTATTACACTGGATGTAAGAGGTATGGGGCGATGTTATTACCCTGGATGTAAGAGGTATGGGGCGATGTATTACCCTGGATGTAAGAGGTATGAGGCGCTGTATTACACTGGATGTAAGAGGTATGGGGCGATGTATTACCCTGGATGTAAGAGGTATGGGGCGATGTATTACCCTGGATGTAAGAGGTATGAGGCGCTGTATTACACTGGATGTAAGAGGTATGGGGCGATGTATTACCCTGGATGTAAGAGGTATGGGGCGATGTATTACCCTGGATGTAAGAGGTATGGGGCGATGTATTACCCTGGATGTAAGAGGTATGGGGCGATGTATTACCCTGGATGTAAGAGGTATGGGGCGATGTATTACCCTGGATGTAAGAGGTATGGGGCGATGTATTACCCTGGATGGTAAGAGGTATGGGGCGATGGTATTACCCTGGATGTAAGAGGTATGGGGCGATGTATTACCCTGGATGTAAGAGGTATGGGGCGAGTATTACCCTGGATGTAAGAGGTATGAGGCGCTGTTTACCTGGATGTAAGAGGTATGAGGCGCCTGTATTACACTGGATGTAAGAGGTATGAGGCGCTGTATTACCCTGGATGTAAGAGGTATGGGGCGATGTATTACCCTGGATGTAAGAGGTATGGGGCGATGTATTACCCTGGATGTAAGAGGTATGAGGCGCTGTATTACACTGGATGTAAGAGGTATGAGGCGCTGTATTACACTGGATGTAAGAGGTATGGGCGATGTATTACCCTGGATGTAAGAGGTATGGGGCGATGTATTACCCTGGATGTAAGAGTATGAGGCGCTGTATTACACTGGATGTAAGAGGTATGGGGCGACTGTATTACCCTGGATGTAAGAGGTATGGGGCGATGTATTACCCTGGATGTAAGAGGTATGAGGCGCTGTATTACACTGGATGTAAGAGGTATGGGGCGATGTATTACCCTGGATGTAAGAGGTATGGGGCGATGTATTACCCTGGATGTAAGAGGTATGAGGCGCTGTATTACACTGGATGTAAGAGGTATGGGGCGATGTATTACCCTGGATGTAAGAGGTATGGGGCGATGTATTACCCTGGATGTAAGAGGTATGGGGCGATGTATTACCCTGGATGTAAGAGGTATGGGGCGATGTATTACCCTGGATGTAAGAGGTATGGGGTTACCTGGGGGCGATGTATTACCCTGGATGTAAGAGGTATGGGGCGATGTATTACCCTGGATGTAAGAGGTATGGGGCGATGTATTACCCTGGATGTAAGAGGTATGGGGCGATGTATTACCCTGGATGTAAGAGGTATGGGGCGATGTATTACCCTGGATGTAAGAGGTATGGGGCGATGTATTACCCTGGATGTAAGAGGTATGGGGCGATGTATTACCCTGGATGTAAGAGGTATGGGGCGATGTATTACCCTGGATGTAAGAGGTATGGGGCGATGTATTACCCTGGATGTAAGAGGTATGGGGCGATGTATTACCCTGGATGTTCTGTAGTGATGGGAGGGTGGATATAGAATTTGGCTCACACTGTAGCAGCCTGGCCCCAGACTTCAGGTCACACTGTGCGTGTTCTGAATTCTGGGGGCTCACACCCATCTACTACATTATCTGTACACAGAGTTATCACTGTGTTATCTGTGGTGTTAAGTAGGACTGCAGGTGATATCTACTACACTATCTGTAATATGGGGCGTGGCCAAAGGTTGGGGGGGCACAATACTTAGCTTGCCCAGGCATCCCACGCTATGCCATTGCCCCCCCATGCCACCATCAATCCTCAAAGCATCATTAGGCCGCTCCCCTCATGCCATCAGGCTCACCCCCGGTTCCATCAGGTGCCCCCCCCCCCCCCCGGTGCATATAGGCTCACCCCGCCGACACTCTGCAGTTGCATCGTCTTCTTCACGCTCTGCACGTCACACAGCGTCAGGTCATAGTGAGCGCTTACGTGCACTACATCCTGACCATGTGTGTATGTCAGAATACAGTGCGGTACGGTGCTGGCCGGCGGGAGACCACAGAGTGTGAGTAATAGCAAGCGCTTTACTCGTGCTCCATAGTCACATGGCACAAACTAATCCTTGATGCAAAAATTTGCATTGAGGATTTTTTGTCGAGTTACTCGATTTAATCGAGTAATCATTTCAGCCCTACTGTGGAGGTCACTGTTAAAGGGGCGGGCACTGAGGAGGTCTCTGTTAAGGGGACAGGGAACTGTGGAGGTCACAGTTAAGGGGACGGTCCGCGTTAAGGGACGGGGTGCTGTAGAGGTCACTTAGGGGGCGGGGTGCTGTAGAGGTCACATTTTAAGGGAACAGAGCTCTGTAGAGGTCACTGTTAAGGGGGCGAGTTATTGTGGAAATCACTGTTAATGAGACGGGGTACTGTGGAGGTCACTAATAAAGGGGCGGCTGCTGTGGAGGTCACTGTTAAAGGGGAGGGCGCTGTGGATGTTACTGTTAAGGGGGGCAGGTACTGTAAATGTTATAGTGGATATTGTCGATATCTTTTAATGACAGACACAAACATTAAATGAAATAGATGAAATATACCCGAGCGAAGCCGGAACCTTCTGCCAGTTTCTGATATATAAGAGTGTCCCACAGGATTGGCGCATGGCAAATGTGGTGCCAATATTCAAAAAGGGTCCAAAAACAGAGCCTGGAAACTATAGGCCGGTAAGTCTAACATCTGTTGTGGGTAAACTGTTTGAAGGTTTTCTGAGAGATGCTATCTTAGAGCATCTTAACGGAAATAAGCAAATAACGCCATATCAGCATGGCTTCGTGAGGGATCGGTCATGTCAAACTAATGTAATCAGTTTCTATGAGGAGGTAAGTTCTAGACTTGACAGCGGCGAATCAATGGATGTCGTATATCTGGACTTCTCCAAAGCATTTGACACTGTACCACATAAAAGGTTAGTATATAAAATGAGAATGCTCGGACTGGGAGAAAACGTCTGTATGTGGGTAAGTAACTGGCTCAGTGATAGAAAACAGAGGGGGGTTATTAACCCGTTCGCTACCAGTGCCGTACATGCATAAAAATATATGGGGGTCAGAATATGGTGATGTAAAAAATAAAATAAAATTATTATTATATCAAAGTTTACATTTATTTTTACACTATTTAGACATAAAAAACCTATACATATGGCGCATCGTTGTAATCGTACTGACCCAAAGAATGAAGGGCATGGGTCAGTTTTGCTGCAAATGAAACGCCGTGGGAACAAAACCCGTAAAACGGTGGAGGAATTGCAGTTTTTTTCCAATTCCACCCCATTTGGAATTTGTTTACCGCTTCTCACTAAATTTTATGCCATAATTAATGGTGGCATTAGAAAGTACAACTTGTCCCGCAAACAATAAGCCCTCATACAGCTATGTGACCGGAAATATAAAAAAAAAAGTTATGGCTCAAGGAAAATAGGGAAGAAAAATGAAAACGCAAAAACGAAGAAACCTCTGGTATCGTAGGGGTGGGCGATATCGCCTAAAATCTATATTGTGATATAATTTGAAGCATGTGCGATATGCGATATATAGTTTTCTATATTGGGGGAGGGGGGTGTTTAAACTTTTTTTTTTTACTTTTTATTTAATAACTATTGGCCTCCTTAAGGGCTAGAACCCTTGTCATATTCACCCTAATAGAGCTCTATTAGGGTGAATAGGACTTTACACTCTCCCTGCTGCCCTGTGCTCTGTGTATGCAACAGCAGGGAGCTGAGTCCCCTCCCCTAAACAGTGCCATCCACAGATCCCCCCCTCCTCCCCTAAACAGTGCCATCCACAGATCCCCCTCCTCCCCTAAACAGTGCCATCCACAGATCCCCTCCTCCCCTAAACAGTGCCATCCACAGATCCCCCTCCTCCCCTAAACAGTGCCATCCACAGATCCCCCTCCTCCCCTAAACAGTGCCATCCACAGATCCCCCTCCTCCCCTAAACAGTGCCATCCACAGATCCCCCTCCTCCCCTAAACAGTGCCATCCACAGATCCCCCTCCCCTAAACAGTGCCATCCACAGATCCCCCTCCCCTAAACAGTGCCATCCACAGATCCCCCTCCTCCCCTAAACATTAACATCCACAGATCCCCCTCCCCTAAACAGTGCCATCCACAGATCCCCCTCCCCTAAACATTAACATCCACAGATCCCCCTCCCCTAAACAGTGCCATCCACAGATCCCCCTCCCCTAAACAGTGCCATCCACAGATCCCCCTCCCCTAAACAGTGCCATCCACAGATCCCCCTCCCCTAAACAGTGCCATCCACAGATCCCCCTCCCTTAAACATTAACATCCACAGATCCCCCTCCCCTAAACATTAACATCCACTGATCCCCTCCCCTAAACAGAGCCATCCACAGAGCCCCCTCCCCTAAACAGAGCCATCCACAGATCCCCCTCCCTTAAACATTAACATCCACAGATCCCCCTCCCCGACGCTCACAGGAGAACATTTATAAACTAATCAGTAACTTTAACTTTAATCATTGCTGATCTCTTTAGTGCGGGCGGGCGGCCCTCACTCACTGACGTCACGCGCCTGCTCCTCCCACTAGGCGGCGCAGGCGCGTGACGTCAGTGAGTGAGCGCTGCCCGCCCGGCCTGCTGTTACCGGAGCTAAGACAGAGTAAGGTATCCAGTAAAGAGATAAGCAATAATTAAAGTTAAAGTTACTGATTAGTTTATAAATGTTCTCCTGTGAGCGGCGTGGCCTTGTATATTCTAACCCCCAGGCAAGCGTCCCTGTCACCATGGGAACGCCTGGGGGTTAGAATATACCATCGGATTTGAGTTTTCACGATCTCACTGAGATCGTGAAAACTGAATGATTTACTGTCAGTCCCTCCCCTCCTCCTCTGTTCTCATTGGTGGTCAGCAGCAGCCGCGCACAGTGGGGAGGGAGGTAATCCCTCCGTCTCCACTGTGCCGGCTCAGGAGAACATGGTGCGCGCAGAGAGCGCGATCATATCGCGGTCTGGCGATATGCACAAAATCCATATCGTGGCACCCATATCGCCCACCCCTAATGTGTATTGTCTAACAGTAACAGATCTTTTTCCAAACAATGTAAAGATGAAGACTAAGTGTTAGTAAAACGCTAATTTGTTTTGTCATACAGTTTGGGCACTTCAGTTTGGCTAAAGTATGTGCGGCTAGGTACCTCGTAACGTGGATCAAGTGTCTTAATCATGTTCTCTCCACTGTAAGAAACGGCACCATGTCCTTACACAGGTACAGGGTAATGGCATTTGTAATTTCAATCTACCGCCTTTTTTTTTTGTCATACGGAGTGCATTTAGAAAATGCTTTTAAAATATTGGTCTGCTGGTGGGCAGGGGCAGGGCCACCTTTTTTCTTTCCACTTGATTGACTGGCCTTTTGTGGAGGGTGCAGTTTTTGGCTATCTTCGTATTCCAAAACATGCTTCATTTTGAGGTGATAAAACACATTTGTTGTATTCCCGCCATAGTTTGCAGATTATATTTTTCTGCTCAACATCCGACTCCTTAAACCCAAACTAGATCCATATGACTGACGTCGCACCGGTCTGCTTTACGAGCACCTCTTCTTGCGAGTTGCACAGCTTGATGACATCTAGGGCTGCAGGAAACCATTATTTTAGCAATCGTGTATTAATCGAGTACTCTAAGACAAAACCTTCTTATACTATTACTAACTGTAAGGGATCGCTGTACTAGGGGTGGTCATTCTCACAAGAATCATCGTCCACCGCAGCTTTCGGGGCCAAACATTGCATTTATTGGGACATTTTTCATACTCTGAACAGTCCAGTTAATAATCACTGGGTATGATGAGGTTCCCACATACATCAAAACAAAACAAATACCTGCCCGGCTGGGCTTTCACTACACCTGTTAACGTGGCCCTGACTCAGCTACAGGACCCTGTTCACACACGGAACCCATATGCAGCTTTTTCTCAGCCTGTAGTTTCCCAGCCTCTCCGGCTGTAATCAGTCCCGTACCTGTATGGGGAACAGGAGACTCCGGTGGGATTACTACAGAATGTGGAGGACCGGCTTATGGTGGAACAACAAAGGCATCTGGGTCAATTACATCTGAAGCTGCCTCCAGTTTCATGGATTTTACTTTCCCTCGCAGCCCCTGTTTTGATGCATTTATTAGTTGATTTTCATTTCCTGGGTGCCAGAATAGTTTTTAGGGTTTTAACCCTTCTAAATGTCAGGGGTGGTCGGGCCGGTATGGTCTTCAAATGGGGGGTCTTTAGCCAATATATGCCAATACGTTTATAGTATGCTTTTAATGAAATTGTGGTTATTACCATATGTTGCCACAAAATTCATTTTAAAGTTCCTTTCCTTGGCATTTGCTTGACTTCTGTTGGTTTTACTGAGGCACTCATCCTGGGTTAAGCTACTTGCTTTCGTATACGCAGCCTCTACTACCTTTTGGAGAAACCTAGTTCGGATGATTTCACTCTGAGCTACAAAGTCCTCGTCCGAGGTGCAATTACGCCTAATTCTTTTAAACTGGCTGAATGGAATGTTTATCTTTATAATGTGTGCTGGAGTAGTTCAGATAGTTATTGCTGTCTACTGTCTTGAAGAAGGTCCGGGTGGTTATTTCACGGCCCTCTGAACTTAATTCAAGGTCAAAGTATTCTATAGTTTGCGTACTATAAGTGCCGGATAAGTTAATTCCCCCAATAAGTCTTATTTAGGTCTTCAATGAAAGAGATAGTGGTGTCTTTACCCGTCCATATGAATATCAAATCATTGATATACTTTCGATAAAAGATAATGTTTTCTGTCCAGCTTTTGGATCTATAAATGCAATTATCTTCAAAACGCCCCATGAATAGATTAGCCAGACAAATTTCGTCCCCATTGCGGTACCCCTCTTCTGTAAATAGAGTGTGTCCTCAAAAGTAAACACGTTGTGTGTAAGGATGAATCTAATGTTATCAAGTACAAACAACTTTTGTTCCTCTGGTATCTCAGGATCATTATCAATCAATACCTAATTCATGTGAAATGTTGGAGTACAACGCTGTGACATCCAAGGTGTGACATCAATGGAAAGAAAATACGTTTGTGTGCATGAGCCCTTAAGCTGCCTTTTTCTTTTAGGATTTTCCAGATGAGGCTTGTTAAGGGACAGGAAAAACACGGAGGACGGGAAGGAGTTTTACCTTCTCTGGATGTGGTTTCCCGAGCGGAGGAGCGATCTCAGGTGAGCTGCTGAGGAGACGACTGGGAGAAAACAACTACAGTCATGTGAAAAAATTAGGACACCCTTTGAAAGCATGTGGTTTTTTGTAACATTTTTAATAAAAGGTTATTTCATCTCCGTTTCAACAATACAGAGAGATTAAAGTAATCCGACTAAACAAAGAAAACTGAAGAAAAGTCTTTTCAAGATCTTCTGTAAATGTCATTCTACAAAAATGCCTATTCTAACTGAGGAAAAAGATAGGACACCCTTGCCCCTAATAGCGAGTGTTACCTCCTTTGGCTGAAATAACTGCAGTGAGACGGTTCTTGTAGCCATCTACCAGTCTTCGACATCGGTCTGAGGAAATTTTACCCCACTCCTCAATGCAGAACTTTTTCAGCTGTGAGATGTTTGAGGGGTTTCTTGCACGTACAGCCCTTTTCAAGTCACCCCACAGCATCTCAATGGGATTCAAATCTGGACTTTGACTTGGCCATTCCAGGACTCTCCATTTCTTCTTTTTCAGCCAATCTTTGGTTGATTTACTAGTATGTTTTGGGTCATTGTCATGTTGCATGGTCCAGTTCCGCTTCAGCTTTAATTTTCTAACTGATGGTCTCACATGTTCTTCAAGCACCTTCTGATACACAGTAGAATTCATCGTGGATTCTATGATGGTGAGCTGACCAGGTCCTGCTGCAGCAAAGCAGCCCCAAACCATGACACTTCCACCTCCATGCTTCACAGTTGGTATGAGGTTCTTTTCTTGGAATGCTGTGTTTGGTTTACGCCAAACATGTCCTCTGCTGTTGTGTCCAAATAATTCAATTTTGGACTCATCTGTCCAAAGAACATTATTCCAGAAGTCCTGGTCTTTGTCAACTTTATCTCTGGCAAATGTCAGTCTGGCCTCGATGTTTCTCTTGGAAAGCAAAGGTTTCCTCCTTGCACACCTCCCATGCAAGTTAAACTTGTACAGTCTCTTTCTGATTGTAGAGGCATGTACTTCTACATCAACAGTAGCCAGAGCCTGCTGTAGTTCTCGAGATGACACTTTAGGGTTTTTGGAGACCTCTTTTAGCATCTTGCGGTCTGCTCTTGGGGTGAACTTGCTGGGGCGACCAGTCCTGGGCATGTTGGCAGTTGTTTTGAAAGCCCTCCACTTGTAGACTATCTTCCGGACAGTGGAATGGCTGATTTCAAAATCTTTTGAGATCTTTTTAAATCCCTTCCCAGACTCATAGGCTGCTACAATCTTTTTTCTGAAGTCCTCTGACAGCTCTTTTGCTCTCACCATGGTGCTCACTCTCACTTCAACAGTCAGGAGCACACCAAACTAAATGTCTGAGGTTTAAATAGGGCAAGCCTCATTCAACATGCAGAGTAACGATCTACTAATTATGTGCACCTGGTGTGATATACCTGTGTGAGATCTGAGCCAATTTAAGAGGGAATACATGTGAGGGTGTCCTATCTTTTTCCTCAGTTAGAATAGGCATTTTTGTAGAATGACATTTACAGAAGATCTTGAAAAGACTTTTCTTCAGTTTTCTTTGTTTAGTCGGATTACTTTAATCTCTCTGTATTGTTGAAACGGAGATGAAATAACCTTTTATTAAAAATGTTACAAAAAACCACATGCTTTCAAAGGGTGTCCTAATTTTTTCACATGACTGTATTTGGGATGTGTAATGGTAGGCCTTGTATGATATGGGGGGGGAGTACAAAGCCAGAGAGCACATGGTTCTTACCTAAATGTGAGGCATAACTAAGACTGTGTGAAGGAAATCATACCTCCTCCATTTTGCTCCTCTCTCCTCGCAGTGGGCTCTTCCCCTCCTTCTTTCTCATACTCCATTATTCTCATGCTGAAGTTGACATTTTCCCATTATCGTTAGATTAGAATGTTCTAAACCCAAGGCTGAGAATTTTCTCTTCTGTGAGAACTTTTGTAATAATTTCACTCCATTTTGGTCTAAAACCATTATGATATGCTCCTGGTATATAGACACGCATCTAATATATAAAGCTGAGCGTATGTGTGTGTGTATGTCCGCTAAAGGAATCCGCACCATCGCATTCACAATCACCAAATTTGGCACACAGGTACATCAGGTGTCCGGGAAGGTTTTAGAGCAGGTCTCAGCTCTCTAGGACGTACCGTTCCTGAGATATTCCCAAAAAATGCATTAGCCAATAGAAGCTTGGTCACATGACCATTATCAGCCAATAGAAGCTCACAGGTCCTCCAGTCTCCACATACACAGTTTTACTCCAGGTTTCCATAACAACCCAGCCTTTTTTCTTCATCGCCATTGAAGTAAAGCCATGGCCTAATAGCACTTAGTACCTTATTTCCAGATGTGCCTTTGTTCCAGCAATAGATGTTTTTATTCTCTGTAAATCCAGTTTATTTGGTATGCAAATGAGCCAGTAAGGTGCCCAGAGGGGCGTCATCTTGCAGGAATGAGCCCAGACACGCTCCCTGCCACAATGTGTCCACCCTCAAAAGACTTAAAACCTCGCCCCCAGGATAGGCAACCCCCCCTCACACTCCTGAGCCGAAGGGGTTGAAAAAATGAAGGTAAAAATCAACTTCTGTCAGCTTCAGTGGTGAGAGGGAGGGTGACTTTCTCCCTGCAGCTCACGTTCAGACAGTACAGTGCTGCTGTCTTAGAGTGAGCTGTTCAGAAGGACACGCCCCCAATCTGTTTAGGCCATGCCCCTCCCACTCCTCAGTCGACAGACTGAAAAAATGAAGTTAAAAATGAATTTCTAGGTCCCGCTAAGCCACGCCCCAATCTGGTTAGGCCACACCCCCTCACACTCACGAGCCAACGGGGATTGAAAAAAATGAAGGTAAAAATCAACTGGTGGGAGGGAGGGTGACTTTCTCCGTGCAGCTCACGTTCAAACAGTACAGTGCTGCTGTCTTAGACTGAGCTGTTCAAAAGGACACGCCCCAGTAAAGGCCACTGTTAAAGGGCTGGCCCCTGTGGAGGTCACTGTCAAGGGGGTGGTAACCCCCGCCGTCCTGTGAAAGTAACTGTTAAAGGGGAAGGCTGCTGTAAAGGTCAACGTTAAGGGGGCGGGCCCCTGTGGAGGTCACTGTTTTGGGGGCGGGGTGCTGTAGATGTCACTGTTATAGTGGATAGTGTTGATATCTTTTAACGACACACACAAACATGAAATGAAATAGATTAAATATACCCGAGCGAAGCCGGAACCTTCAGCTACTGATGACATAAAACTGAAGGTCATTTTATGGAGCATCCACCTCCCTGTGAGGATTTCTTTCCTGAGCCGCTCGACTTAACCCTTAATTTGGCCTCATCATCACATCGGTAGAGCCGATTATGCTCCCAACTGAGAGGAGCGGTGGAGAGTCTGACTGACTGGGATGTAATACCTAAGAAAGAGATGGCGGAGGCAGGTCATCTAGATGGTACGAAGGACGTCCGACGGGACAGATGTATTAGTGGGGTATTCCCATCACAGACAATGGGGGCATATCGCTAGGACCACCTCGGGGACCTGCACCTACAACGAGAACGGAGCGGGGAGAGCAGGGCTCCAGACTAAAAAAATATATCAAGGAGCCATTGGCTCCTAACCTGAAAAATTTCGGAGTCAAATGATATTTTTAGTCGCCAAATTTTAAATGCATATAATCACCTTGTGAAGTTGCCCATTTGCCTCTCCTTTTGATTAGTTCTTCTAACCCCATTATCTTGAGGCTCACAGTCCTCCATTACACCCCCCACCTACTCTCACCCACATGGCTACTGTAGTCTTCCAAAAAAATGGGTTTCTCCATACTCCATACTTTCATCTTGATGCCGCTGCAGCCAATCACTGACCACAGTGGAGATCTGCTCCCTTGCATCACAAGACCATTTAACATACTGCAAGGGAAGCAGTGATCCGTTATTGGCCATAACGGCGTCAAACAGGAAGTTTTCACGAAGGGACTCAAGACAAGTAACGGGAGCCGGGGAGAAAACGAGACCCCGCACTGGGGATCAGGAAAGTGTGAGTGTATACAAACGCTTTAAGGAGTTTATTTTTTTAAGGGGGTTTCAAACCAATATTCTTCTATATGTGACACAGAATGGGTTAAAATAAACAATCCCCATTGCACTCCGTAAGAGAGGCGCCACTGCGACCAGTGACCACATCAGCAGGCATCACGTGTGGACGGGACCTATTATAAAAATACTTCAGGAGCTATACTCTTTATTCTCAACACCTCTGCCTGCCTGTCAGTGAATGAAAACCTTTGCTTGCTCTCAGAGGGAGGAACAATTGCCCATATTCTACTGCTGCTCACTGTGTAACTGTGGCCGGACATGGACATTCAGTCTGTGAATATGAACCTTGAAGGTTTCCATTCACTACCAGCAAGCAGAGGTGTGGCAAAGGTAGGAGACCCCATCTGGCAGCTGAACTAGCCTGTGCTTAACCCTTTAGTGTCATTATCCCTCTTTTTAACTTCACCACATGTCTTTAGACCAGAAAGGAGCAGCTAACCGTCCGGCCATCACCCCCGTGTCAGTGAGGAGCCGCGCACCGACATCGCCGTCCTGTCCTAGATCCTGCAGGAGCTCCGTCCTGACCTCCCAGCACTGCCGGGGTCGCATAGCATTACACTGATTTATGATGCTTTGTAACCGTCACTGCCTGCCCTGTGAGGGATCTGAGAAGATCGGATAGACTTGCACCACGTGAGTCTATCTGACAGGTCTTTCTGTGTTTCCTTTCTGTTTGTTGTTGTGGGCAGGTTCCCACCTCCCCACAGGTTCTGCTGCTGTTTAAGAGGCTCTATTTAAGTCCACCTCTTACTGCTGACTTTGCGGTTGATATTTGCCTTCTGGAGTTCTAGACTGGTTGTTTGTGGATCCTCTACTTCCCGCTCATCTCAAGTTAAGTCCTCCTGTTCTCTCCTTTGTGCATTTGTTGCTTCTAGGTCTCAGGGAGACGCTGGTCACTTCACGGTGGAAGGTACCGGCTGTCTCATTCCCCGCTCCCTAAGTTACAGTTTGCTTCAGTGTCAGCAGGGCTTAGGTTCCAGCAAATGAGTTTGTTCACCATCAGGACTTGCTCATACTGTCAGCAGTCAGGGAGAGGCTCAGGGGTTGTTAGGAGGTTACCATTCTCTCCTCCCTAGCTTTGGGGCCTTGTCTGTTTGTTTACTTGGTGTTCCTCTTATCCCCACCTGCCGTGACTATAACCCTTACAGTTCTGGAGTGTATTGGATAACACTGACAGCAATATGTCAGTGTTAACCAGTACACTCCAGACCTCTAAGGGTTACATAGCATCATAAATCACTGTAATGCTATGCAACCTGATTAGTGCTACGCAGGCGAGGACGGGGAATCCCACCGACATACTGTGGGGTGAAACTAGCACAGCCGGTGCTTATAGATGTAATAACAGGGTTTACCCATCTCTCCTTGTGACCTCATGGGGCCGAGTCCTAGAAAACACACTAATAAATCTGCGTGTCTCGTGTCATCAGCCGTGGGCTGTGCGGGAGCTCTGTGCGTCGCCAGCTGACATCTCTCCAGCAGCTCACCTCCACCGGCCGCTCACCTCCACCGGCCGCTCACTTCCTCGGGCAGCTCACTTTCGCAGGCAGCTCACTTCCGCCGGCAGCTCACTTTTGCAGGCAGCTCAGCTCCACAGCACAGATTCAGACTTGCCGGACCGCTGGAGACGGGAGCCCACGCCCCCTCCCCCCCCCCTATGCCAGGTAGTGTGAGGGGCAGATCTTCACCCAGCAGATGTCTGCAGCTTGTATGTCTGCTGGATAAAAGCTTTTTTTCTTAACCCTTTCACCCTGAGAGTTTTTTTTGGGGTGTTTTAGTTCTGCCCTCCCTGCCTTCCCAGAGCCATACCTTTTGTATTTGTCTGTTCACATCGATTTCTGCCGGACAGGTTGTACATTCCAACGCCACCATTTAATATTGCATATGATATAGCGGGAAGCGGGAAAAATTCCAAATGGGGTGAAATTGCAAAGGTCAGTACGAATCCGGCGATACCTTATATGTATAGTTTTTCTTGCGTTTTGATAGTGATAAAAAAAAAAATCTGTTTTATATTTTTGTCACCATATTTTGACCCTATAACTTTTTTGTAATTACGTGTACGGAGTATATGGGGCTCACTTTTTGCGGGGCGATCTGAACTTTTCATTGATACCATTCTGAGGTGTCTATGACTTTTTGATCACTTTTTATTTAAAAAATTGTACTAAATGAAGCGACCAAAACGGTGAATCGGCCATTTGGACGCTTTTTTCCGTTTTGCTGTTTGCCATTTGGGGAATATATTTTATACTATGGGCGTTTTCGCACATCACGACACCCATGATGTGTATTTAAAAAATTTTTTTTAGTTCTTTTATTTTTATTTGGGGAAAAAGGGGGTGATTTGAATTTTATTTTATTTTTTTACGCTTTTTATAGATGCCATAGGGCAGGCATGTCCAAACTGCGGCCCTCCAGCTGTTTCAAAACTACAACTCCCAGCATGCCTGGATAGGTTACCGCTATTAGGGCATGCTGGGAGTTGTAGTTTTGCAACAGCTGGAGAGCCGCAGTTTGGACATGCCTGCCATAGGGTAATGTAATCTGTTATCAGGCACTTGCATTGGACTCTACGATGACTTCACTACTTTCCTATGGAGCCTCTTACAGGCAAGGTCTCCTCAGGAAACACTATGCCGCAGCCTCCGGTCAGTCACAGAGACAGGGGCTGCTGCACACAAGCTCCGGCTCCTCCGATCGCCGCACGGGGGAGCCGGAGCACCACCGGAAGCGTGCGCTTTTGGTTTTCAGCGCGCTCAGATGCCGTGGTCAGAATTGACCCCAGCATCTGAGGGGTTAAATGTCCGTGATCAGCATTACTGCCGATTGCAGACATGAGCCGCGGGTGTCTGCTATAAGAAGCAGGCGGCGCCCACAGCGCTCAGGAGCAGGCGCCAACTTCAAAGACCTGGCCAGCGCCGTACTATTAAGGTGCTGGTCGGGAAGAGGTTAAAGTGAGTCTTTCACCTAATCGGAGCGTTTTAGACCGCTCAGACCAGGTTCTAGAACCTGGTCTGTGCGGTCTGAAACGCTCCGATTAGGTGAAAGACTCCCTTTAAAGAGGCAGAGCAGCGGAGGGTCTAGGCGCAAATGGCGACAAGACTACAAAGTCTTGTCGCCATCTTGCAATTCTAAGTCACATTGGCGACCATTTTGCTTACAATCTGGAGCGCTGGAGAACTATGACAGGAGGATCCCGGATTTCCGGGGGTCCGTCCACCACCGAACCCTGCTCCCATGGAAGTGAATGAGAGCGCACACGTGGCTCCTACTCCCAGTCATTTCTATGGGGGCAGATGAAAATACACGAGCCAGCGCTCGGCTATTTTCGGCGGCCCCATAGAAATGAATAGAGATTGGCTGCGCCTGCGCAGTGTGACCTCCGTTCATTTCTCAGCTCTGTTCTCATTGTAGGTGCAGAGGTGGGACCCGCACCTATCAGACAATGGGGCCTATCCTAGCGTTAAGCCCCATTGTCTGTGATGGGAATACCCCTTTAAGGGCCTCGGATTTCTCCTGAAAGCTTCCTCAATTCTTAAAATAAACCCAAAATAATCGGAGGGAAGGAGGCGCAGATCATCAGCAAAAGAGTCTGTCAGCCGGGCCGTTCTCCAGGACCCCGGACTCTTCCTATCACTTCCTATGATGGATTCTCCTTCCCGATGTCTGACTTGTTACAGAATACAATACAGAGGAGAGAAATCTAGAAAAGTTTACCTCTCCGCTCAGCAGGGAGATGATCTCCAGGGTGAGGTCTAATATTCTTCTGCTGATCTCCTTCCTGTCCATCCTTGGTGGTCATTCAGGAGAAGAGGAGAGAACTGGAGGAGCTGGAGGCTTCTAGCAAGTTACTTCTAGGACCTGTGGTGATGTCACTGTCATCTGATCCATTTTGTGGAGCCCCACCCCCACAGTGATCACATGATGGTGATGTCATCACAGGTCCTTCACCTTCTGGTTACTCCACTACTGAGCCCCGCCCCCTACACTGATCACATGATGCTGACATCATCCCAGGTCCTTCTACACCTAATATCCTCTCCACTGCTGAGCCCCGCCCCCTGCACTGATCACATGATGGTGATGTCACCCCAGGTCCTTCAGCTCTGGTAGTGCAGCAGATACTGGGCAGGTCCTGGTCAAATCAAATCAGCTTTATTGGCAGGACTAAATACATTTAAGCATTGCCAAAGCAAGTGGGAAATAATTGGGTAGGGTTGGGGGATGGGGACATATACAGGGTGGGGGTATAGGAGTCCATGGTATATCAGGCTCCTCTCAGTCTATGGCAGGCAGTAATATATTGTGCTGCTGTGGCCGTTGTGTTCTCCTCTTCCCACAGCAGTGTGGAGAGTCTCTCTTTCTCCTCCATGGAGGGGAAGTCTGGGCAGAGATCAGACAGTCTCCTGAAGTCAGTCTCCCTCACTGCTGAGTATTTGGGGCACCGCAGCAGGAAATGAGCCTCATCCTCCACGGCCTCCTGGTGGCACTGCTGGCACAGTCTGCTCTC
Organism: Bufo gargarizans; assembly: GCF_014858855.1. NCBI lineage: Eukaryota > Metazoa > Chordata > Amphibia > Anura > Bufonidae > Bufo > Bufo gargarizans. The sequence continues at coordinate 746,804,290 of NC_058080.1, read as the reverse complement.
CCTGGGCATGTACCTCTGTCGGTGACGCCCGGATTCGATGAGCAGGCTGTGGGCGCTCAGTCTGTACCGGCTCAGGATCTGTCGGTCTCTTGGATTGGGGAGTTTCTCCAGATATGGGGCCAGTTTGTACTCCCTCTGCAGGCTCTGGTATACTGTCAGCTTCTGGGATGTTCGTATGTCGTTCCTCCAGACGCTGATATACTCCTCTTTGCCCTTGTGTATCGTCCTCTGGATTTCGCCCTTTGTCAGGCTATATTGGTTGGTGGATTGGGCAGGCTGGGTTTGGGTGACTTGTTGCAGGGTGCTTTGTTTTTCTGGGGCTTCTTGGTGTAGCAAGGCTTTGTGATGGTAGGAGCTGGGACTGCTGCTTAGTAGATGGGCTCTGAATGATAGCGCCCTCTTCTGGACAGCAAAGTAGAGTGGGGAATCTGCCCAGTTCTGCTTGACAGGCGCTGTTTGAGGTGCCCCTGTGGACCTGGAGAAAGTGTTTGCAGAGTTCTAGGTGGCGAATGCAACATCTCCCAAGTGCAACTCTTGGGCCTCTTTCACACGGGCGTCTTATTTTTGGCCCGGATAAGAGGCGGGTGCGTTGCGTTCACAGAAGTTCGGGTTTGGGTTAGGTGTTCTGTAGATTGCATTATTTTCCCTTATAACATGGTTAGAAGGTAAAATAATAGCATTCTGAATACAGAATGCATAGTACAGTAGCGCTGGAGGGGTTAAAACTAAATAAAAAATAATTTAACTCACCTTAGTCCACTTGATCGCGAAGCCGGCATCTCCTTGTGTCTCCTTGTTGAATAGGACCTGTGGTGAGCATTAAGTACAGGTAAAGGACCTTTGATGACGTCACTCTGGACATCACATGGTCTTTTACCATGGTGAATCACCATGGTAAAAGATCATGTGATGTACCATGTGATGACCGGAGTGACGTCATCAAAGGTCCTTTACCTGTATTTAAAGGGCTTCTGTCACTCCACTAAATTTTTTTTGGTCTCCCTACAATCTTTATGCTGCAATTTCTCAATATATATATGGCTATTACACTGTTTGGTTCAGTAGTTCTATCAAAAAACTGACTTTTATATTATGCAAATTACCTCTCTAGCAGCAGGTAGGGCAGCCGCATCCTCCATTCATAATGACTCCCCCTCCTCATGTTGATTGACAGGGCCAGCGGACGCGCTCGTCCTCTGACTGGCCCTGTCTGCGTTTTAAATCTCGCGCCGGTCTTCAATTCAATTCAAAACCTCAATTCCAGGACTAATTGGCCCTGTGATACAAAGTGGGGATTGTATTGGGTTATCAGCCCCAGTTTCATGAAGTAACACAGAAATTGAATTGTTTCCGATTTTTCCGAGTGTATTATATTATTTTTTATAATTTTTTTATATAGCATTTATCTATTTTATATTGTCTGCATTTTTATGAAATCTTAATAATAAATTGCGTCCTATTTACCTCCATATAGAGTGCCCATCCACATATTTTTCCATTAATAAATATATTGAAGAGAGTAGGGCCCAATCCTGATCCCTGAGGTACTCCACTAGTAATGGTAACCCCTCCAGTACTGACACCTGAGGTACCCCACTAGTGATGGTAACCCCTCCCATGCCCATTCTAGTAATCATGTTCCCCAGTAGTAATAATTCTCCTCATAATTTGCGCCCATACAAAAAATACCCCCTCATAATGTGCGCCAGTGCAAAATATACCCCTTTATAATTAATGCCAGTGCAAAAAATGCTTCCTTTTAATGCATGCCGATGCTAAACATACTCTGTCTTAGTGGCCCTATTAGGGTCAATATCCCCATAGTTCCCCCCCCCCATAATGCAGGCCAGTCTAAGAACATGCCCCACCCCTCTTGTGTGTGCCAGCCCCTATTCAGTGCCCCCAGTAGATGCTCTCATAGTGCTCTCCCCACACCTAATGTTACCATAGTACCCCCAGTAGATGCCCCCATAGTGCTATCCCCCCAATGTCCCCATAGTGCCCCCAGTAGATGGACCAGTAGTACTCCCCCCCCCCCCATGTCTCCCATGTTAGATGGCCCCATAGTGCTCCAGTAGATGTCTCCTGTGCCCCTTCCGCAGTTCCTAATTGTACTGCTTTCCTGAGGATGACCTATTCAGCGGTGCAAACCCTGGCTTAGGGGCCAGGTCGCAGTTGCGACAGCTGCGGGCCCCTATAGCCACGCCAGTGATCATCTACTTAGAGAGGTCAGCGCTCGTATGAGGTAATCACAGCAGAGAAGGCATTGCTGGTATCAGCGCTGAGCTGTCTTTAAACCACTGAGGGGCGCCAGGTGTCTGCCCCCCACCGATCTGATATTGATGACCTGTCCAGAGGCAAAAATTGAAGAGCAGCACTCACCGACCTCACCGGACTGCACCAGCCAAACCACAACCGCAGATCCTCAGCAGTCCACAGACCAGCAATCAACAGAAGGTAACAGCAGCATCTCCAGTTCTTTATTAATCGTACTTCAAAGAATGTGTACACAAAAAGCCAGATAGCAACGTTTCGGCTACGTGGCAGCTTGATAAAGGCAATCATGTAGCTGAAACATTGCTATCTGGCTTTTTGTGTACACATTCTTTGAAGTACGATTAATAAAGAACTGGAGATGCTGCCGTTACCTTCTGTTGATTGCTGTCCAGAGGATAGGTCATCAATAGTAAAAATAAAAGCGGACAACCCCTTTAAGCTCCAGATGGGTATTAATGCTTGGATTTTTCTACAGAATTAACGCCTCATCAGGTGTAAGAGATCTACTTAATACTGAATGCAGTTTTTGTTGAGGAATGTGGGGACAGATCCTAAATACATTTCTTGTGTTAATGCGGTGCCCACTTGGCATTGAAGGACAAAATGTGTTGGAAGAAGGCAAGTTTCATTGCCAGATACAGTTGGCTTTTTCAGATTTTAACCCCTTCTACCCGGGCCAGTTTTCACCCTCCTGCCCAGGCCATATTTAGCAAATCTGACATGTGTCCACTTTATGTGGTAATAGCTTTGGAACAATTTTATTTATCCAAGCCATTCTGAGATTAATTTCTCATGATCATGACACATTGTATTTCATGAAATTTAAGTCAATATATTTCACCTTTTATTTATGAAAAAATCCCAAATTCTCATTCTACCAACTGCACAGGGTATATTACATTCTCCAGAAGGAGGACCTCATTCTACCAACTGCACAGGAGATATTATGGACTCCAGAAGGAGAACCTCATTCTACCAACTGCTCAGGGTATATTACCGACTCCAGAAGGAGGACCTAATTCTTACAACTGCACAGGGTATATTACAGACTCCAGAAGGAGGACCTCATTCTTACAACTGCACAGGGTATATTACGGACTCCAGAAGGAGAACCTCATTCTACCAACTGTACAGGGTATATTACGGACCCCAGAAGGAGGACCTCATTCTACCAACTGCACAGGGTATATTACGGACTCCAGAAGGACGACCTCATTCTTACAACTGCACAGGGTATATTACGGACTCCAGAAGGAGGACCTCATTCTACCAACTGCACAGGGTATATTACAGACTCCAGAAGTAGGACCTTATTCTAATAAACTGCACAGGGTATATTACAGACTCCAGAAGGACGACCTCATTCTTACAACTGCACAGCTAGGATGGAGTTATTAGAAGGAGGTCCTCCTCTTGTATAGTCAGTAATATAAGCTGTAGAGATGTTAGAAGGAGGTCCTCCTCCTGTATAGTCAGTAATATGAGCTGTAGAGCTGTTAGAAGGAGGTCCTCCTCCTGGAGTCAGTAATATAAGCTGTAGAGATGTTAGAAGCAGGTCCTCCTCTTGTATAGTCAGTAATATAAGCTGTAGAGATGTTAGAAGGAGGTCCTTCTCTTGTATAGTCAGTAATATAAACTATAGAGCTGATAGAAGGTCCTCCTCTATTATCAGTAATATAAGCTGTAGAGTTGTTAGAAGGAGGTCCTCCTCTATTATCAGTAATATAAGCTGTAGAGATGTTAGAAGGAGGTCCTCCTCTATTATCAGTAATATAAACTATAGAGCTGTTAGAAGGAGGTCCTCCTCTATTATCAGTAATATAAACTATAGAGCTGTTAGAAGGAGGTCCTCCTCTATTATCAGTAATATAAACTATAGAGCTGTTAGAAGGAGGTCCTCCTCTACTATCAGTAATATAAACTATAGAGCTGTTAGAAGGAGGTCCTCCTCTACTATCAGTAATATGCGAAAAAATCTGTGCCAAATATACACCAAAAAGTGGTATATATTTGGTCATAAATGACCCCTTAGTTCTATTTTTATGTACGTGTGAAAACAAGCAGAATGGAATTTTTTCTATTGCATCAATAAAAATACATATGAAGAAATAATGATATAGGAAATTCATAATTCTAGTAAAACAGTTTCCTGAATTAGGAACACAAAGAATTTAATATGTAACATCAAGAACAGAAGGACCTTCTCCTGACAACTCCATTCTGGTCTCAGAGCTGAAGGACCTGGGGTGACATCACCATCATGTGATCAGTGCAGGGGGCGGGACTGAGCAATGAAGAAGATATTTGGTGTAGGACTTGGGAATGATGTCAGCATCATGTGATCAGTGTAGGGGGCGGGGCTCAGTAGAGGAGTGACCAGAAGGTGAAGGACCTATGATGACATCACCATCATATGATCACTGTAGGGGCGGGGCTCAACAAAATGGATCAGATGACAGTGACATCACCACAGGTCCTAGACGTCCTAGAAGCCTCCAGCTCCTCCAGTTCTCTCCTCTTCTCCTGAATGAGCCACCAAGGATGGACAGGAAGGAGATCAGCAGAAGAATATTAGACCTCACCTTGGAGATCATCTCCCTGCTGAGCGGAGAGGTAAACTTTTCTAGATTTCTCTCCTCTTTATTGTATTCTGTAACAAGTCAGACATCGGGGAGGAGAATCCATCATAGGAAGTGATAGGAAGAGTCCAGGGTCCTGGAGAACGGCCCGGCTGACAGACTCTTTTGCTGATGATCTGCGCCTCCTTCTCTCCGATTATTTTGGGTTTATTTTAAGAATTGAGGAAGCTTTCAGGAGAAATCCGAGGCCCTTAAAGGGGTATTCCCATCACAGACAATGGGGCTTATCGCTAGGATAGGCCCCATTGTCCTGAGAGCTGCGGGCGCCGCCTGCTTCTTATAGCAGACACCCACGCTCATGTCCGCAATTGGCAGTAATGCCGATTGCGCACATTTAACCCCTCAGATGTTGTGGTCAATCCTGACCACGGCATCTGAGCGCGCTGAAAACCAAAAGCGCGCGCTTCCGGTGGTGCTCCGGCTCCCCTGTGCGGCGATCGGAGGAGCCGGAGCTTGTGTGCAGTGGCCCCTGTCTCTGTGACTGACCGGAGGCTGCGGCATAGTGTTTCCTATGGAGACCTCGCCTGTAATAGGCTCCATAGGAAAGTAGTGAAATCATCGTAGAGTCCAATGCAAGTGCCTGATAATAACAGATTACATCCCTATTACCCTATGGGATCTATAAGAAGCGTAAAAAAATAAAAAGTTTTAAAAATTTAAAATAAAAATAAAAGAGCTAACATTTTTTTTAAAAATACACATGGGTGTCGCCCATAGTATAAAATATATTCCCCATACGGCAAAACGAAAGAAGGGTCCAAATGGCCGATTCACAGTTTTTGGTCGCTTCATTTTCTACATTTTTTTTTTAATAAAAAAAGATCAAAAAGTCATAGACACCCCAGAATGGTATCAATGAAAAGTTCAGATCGCCCCGCAAAAAGTGAGCCCCATATACTCCGTACACGTAATTACAAAAAAAAGTTGTAGGGGTCAAAATATGGCGACAAAAATTAAAGACAGATTTTTTTTCCCACTTTTTAATTTTTTTATCACTATCAAAACGCAAGAAAAACTATACATATAAGGTATCGCCGGATTCGTACTGACCTGTAGAATAAAAGTAACCAGTCATTTTTATCGTATATTAAACGTCGTAAATAAAAAAAAAAATTAAAACTTTGGTGAAATTGTTTTTTGTTATTTTTTGTTCAATTTTGCCCCATTTGGATTTTTTTTTCCCGCTTCCCACTATATCATATGCAATATTAAATAGTGGCGTTAGAAAGTACAACTTGTCCGGCAGAAATCGAGCCCTCATATGGCTATGTGAACAGACAAATACAAAAGTTATGGCTCTGGGAAGGCAGGGAGGGCAGAACGAAAACACCCCCAAAAAAATCTCCGGATGAAAGGGTTAAGAAAAAAAGTCTTTCATCCAGCAGACACACGCTGAAGATCCGCCCCTCACACTACCCGGAATGGGGGGGGGCTCCGCGCAGCACAACCCACGGCTGATGACACGAGACACGCAGATTTATTAGTGGGTTTTCTAGGACTGGGCCCCATGAGGTCACAAGGAGAGATGGGTAAACCCTGTTAGAACATCTATAAGCACCGGCTGTGCTGGTTTCACACCACAGTATGTCGGTGGGATCCCCCGTCCTCGCCTGCGTAGTACTAATCAGGTCGCATAGCATTATATTGATTTATGATGCTATGTAACCCTTAGAGGTCTGGAGTGTACTGGATAACACTGACATAATGCTGTCAGTGTTATCCAATACATTCCAGGACTGTAAGGGTTATTGTCACGGCAGGTGGGGATAAGAGGAACACCAAGTAAACAAACAGGTAAACAGACTAGGCCCCAAAGATAGGGAGGAGGGAATGGTAACCTCCTAACAACCCCTGAGCCTCTCCCTGACTGCTGACACTATGAGCAAGTCCTGATGGTGAACAAACTCATACGCTGGAACCTAAGCCCTGCTGACGCTGAAGCAAACCCTAACTTAGGGAGCGGGGAATGAGACAGCCGGTACCTTCCACCGTGAAGTGACCAGCGTCTCCCTGAGACCTAGAAGCAACAAATGCACAAAGGAGAGAACAGGAGGACTTAACTTGGGACGAGCGGGAAGTAGAGGATCCACAAACAACCAGTCTAGAACTCCAGAAGGCAAATATCAACCGCAAAGTCAGCAGTAAGAGGTGGACTTAAATAGAGCCTCTTAAACAGCAGCAGAACCTGTGGAGAGGTGGGAACCTGCCCACAACAACAAACAGGAAGGAAACACAGAAAGACCTGTCAGATAGACTCACGTGCTGCAAGTCTATCCGATCTTCTCAGATCCCTCACAGGGCAGGCAGTGACGGTTACAAAGCATCATAAATCACTGTAATGCTATGCGACCCCGGCAGTGCTGGGAGGTCAGGACGGAGCTCCTGCAGGATCTAGAACAGGACGGCGATGTCGGTGCGCGGCTCCTCACTGACACGGGGGTGATGGGCGGACGGTTAGCTGCTCCTTTCTGGTCTAAAGACATATGGTGAAGTTAAAAAGAGGGATAATGACACTAAAGCAGCCTATAAGGGGTTAAGCACAGGCTAGTTCAGCTGCCAGAGGAGGTCTCCTACCTTTGCCACACCTCTGCTTGCTGGTAGTGAATGAAAACCTACAAGGTTGACATTCACAGACTGAATGTCCATGTCCGGCCACAGTTACACAGTGAGCAGCAGTAGAATATGGGCAATTGTTCCTCCCTCTGAGAGCAAACAAAGGTTTTCATTCACTGACAAGCAAGCAGAGGTGTTGAGAATAAAGAGTAAAGCTCCTGAAGTATTATATTTTTATCTGCTGTATTAGATTTTTTCTAAATGTGTCCCCAGAGCACTGTCCTGCTGGCCCCGTCCACACGTGATGCCTGCTGATGTGGTCACTGGTCGCAGTGGCGCCTCTCTTACGGAGTGCAGTGGGGACAGTTTACATTCTGTGTCACATATTGGTTTAAAACCCCCTTTAAAAAAAATATACACCTTAAAGGGTTTGTATACACTCATACTTTCCTGATCCCCAGTGCGGGGTCTCATCTCGTTTGCTCCCCAGGCCCCGTTGTTCGTCTTGAGTCCCTTCATGAAAACTTTCTGTTTGGACCCACTACAGCCAATACCTGACCACTGCTTCCCTTGCATTAAGGTAAATGGTCATGTGATGCAAGGGCAGCAGATCTCCACTGTAGCCAGGAATTGGCTGCAGCGGCATCAAGATAAAAAATTTCATGGAGAAACACCCATTTTTTGGGAAGACTACAGAAGCCAGGTGGGTGAGAGTAGGTGGGGGGTGTAATGAAGGACTGTGAGCCTCAAGATTGATGTGGTCAGAAGAACTAATCAAAAGGAAAGACAAATGGGCAACTAAGACTCGTCTTTTTATTTTTTTATTATACCATAATTATATGCATTTAAAATTTGTCGACTAAAAATATCATTTGGCTCCTAAATTTTTCAGGTTAGGAGCCAATGGCTCCTTGATATTTTTTTTGCCTGGAGCCCTGCTCTCCCCGCTCTGTTCTCATTGTAGGTGCGGGTCCTACCGATTTGCCCCCATTGTCTGTGATGGGAATACCCCATTAATACATCTGTCCCGTCGGACGTCCTTCGTACCATCTAGATGACCTGCCTCCGCCATCTCTTTCTTAGGTATTACATACCAGTCATTCAGACTCTCCACCGCTCCTCTCAGTTGTGAGCATAATCGGCTCTACCGATGTGATGATAAGGCCAAATTAAGGGTTAAGTCGAGCGTCTCAGAAAAGAAATCCTCACAGGGAGGTGGATGCTCCATATAATGACCTTCAGTTTTATTTCATCACTAGCTGAAGGACCCAGCTTCGCTCGGGTATATTTAATCAATTTCATTTAAAGGGGTTCTGCACTTTGTTTAAACTGATGATCTATCCTCTGGATAGATCATCAGCATCTGATCAGCGGGGGTCCGCCACCCGGAAACCCCGCCAATCAGCTGTTTGAGAAGGCAGCAGCGCTTCAACAGCGTCGCGGCCTTCTCACTGTTTACCCCAGGCCCAGTGATGTCACACTAGTATCACTAGCCTGGTCGCAGCTATGCTCCGTTCCCTTGAATGGAGCTTAGCCCCGCCCAGGCCAGTTGATACAAGTCGTGACATCAATTGGGCAGCGGTAAACATTGAGAAGGCCACGGCGCTGCTGGCTGATTTGCATACCAAATAAACTGGATTTTCTGAGGATAAAAACATCTATTGCTGGAACAAAGGCACATCTGGAAAAAAGGTACTAAGTGCAATTAGGCCACGGCTTTACTTCAATAGCGATTATCCTGGTGACAGATTTCCTTTTAAGCTCTCCTACAGCAGTGAAGATAAATGGCTGGGTTGTTATGGAAACCTGGAGTAAAACTGTGTATGTGGTGGCTAACGGCCTGCGAGCTTCTATTGGCTGATAATGGTCATGTGACCAAGCTTCTATTGGCTGATGCGGTACTTCCTAGAGAGCTGAGAACCAGTCTAAATCCCTCCCGGACACCTGATGTACCTGTGTGCCAAATTTCGTGATTGTAAATGCGACGGTGCGGATTCCTTTAGCGGACATACACACACATACGCTCAGCTTTATATATTAGATATGTGTCTATATACCAGGAGCATATCATAATGGCTTTAGACCAAAAAGGAGTGAAATTATTACAAAAGTTCTCACAGAAGTAAAGACAAAATTCTCAGCCTTGGGTTTAGAACATTCTAATCTAACGATAATGGGAAAATGTCAACTTCAGCATGAGAATAATGGAGTATGAGAAAGAAGGAGGGGAAGAGCCCACTGTGAGGAGAGAGGAGCAAAATGGAGGAAGTATGATTTCCTTCACACAGTCTTAGTTATGCCTCACATTTAGGTAAGAACCATGTGCTCTCTGGCTTTGTACTCCCCCAGGTCTTATATCATACAAGGCCTACCATTACACATCCCAAATAGTTCTTTTCTCCCAGTCGACTCCTCAGCAGCTCACCTAAGAGAAAGCCTCAGATAAAAGGGAGGCTTTCTTGAGGGGGAGTCTCGTAAGAAGGATTGACCCAGGCAAAAAAGGTTCATATATCTGAACAACAGGAATAAGAAAGATAAATGGAATCTGGGTCGATGGAGCCATAAAAAAGGGGGCAGAGGGAAGCCATTTCTTGTTAAACCTCCTATTGACAGAACCTCTACTCCAAAACAATGATGCCAGAAGCGTAGGGTGAGACTTTCACACTGCTTGGAAGAATGGAGGAAAATTGCAGCTTCAGAGTTGGTAATAAAGGTATTAGAGGAAGGTTACAGAACTGAATTCCTCGCTTCTCCACCAAGAAAGTTCCTCATCACAAATCCCCCTCTCACCTGCAGAGCAATATGAGGAGCAGAGTAGAAGACTTTAGATGCAGTCTGTCCAGTATTCAAAGAACATAGTTTATAAGGCTGAACAAAGCCCTCTGTCCATCCAGTTCAGCCTGTTATCCTGCAAAATGATCCAGAGGAAGGCAAAAAAAAACTGTGAGGTAGAAGCCAATTTTCCTCACTTTAGGGGGAAAAATTCCTTCCCGACTCCAATCAGACATCAGAATAACTCCCTGGATCAACGACCAATAATAATATAACACTCCAGAAATACATCCAGGCCCCTCCTGAACTCTTTTAGTGAACTCACCATCACCACCTCCTCAGGCAGAGAGCTCCATAGTCTCACTGCTCTTACCGTAAAGAATCCTCTTCTATGTTTGTGTACAAACCTTCTTTCCTCCAGACGCAGAGGATGTTTCCTCGTCACAGTCACAGTCCTGGGGATAAATAGATGATCGGAGAGATCTCTGTATTGACCCCTGATATATTTATCCCTCGGCGCAAGAACGAACCGACCAATGGGGGTTAATAGCAATCTTTAAATCTTTATTGGTTCACAAAGCGTTTCCAGATAACTTCCCCTTCTTCAGGTGAATACAATAGTATTCATGTCAGCAAGTTTCTATACACACACATACAAAAACGCCCCAAACAGAGGTCAGGGGTGGGAGTGGGCGGGGAATGAGAAGGTGACCTCTGAATCTGGGGTGATTGGGTTCTTAAAAACCTTATTTTAATAGTTTTTTTTACCACATAATACACTATGTCTAGAACAGGGCCTAAAATACTTTTTGTCTGTATATTTTTATTTATTGATCTTGAAACTGGCTAAAAATATGGGAGCCATGACACTGATTGTCTAATACCGGCGGGGATCACATGATCGCAAGTGCCGGGAGTCACATGTCACGTTACTGAAAAAACGGACGTCGGACCTGCCTGCGACATGCAAAGTCTCCACACCGCGTATTGGGTTTGGCCTTGGGAAGGGGCGGTGGGAGGGAGAAAGCCTCCTGGAATCTGGACGGAGCGGGGAGCCATGTGACCGCATACAGCTGACCACGTGACAAGCTCCGGGAAGGCTCCGGAGCTGGGGCGTTATAGCTCCCAAGGTGACGTATGTAGAGGGCGGGACCGGTCGTCATGTGGCCGCGGTTGTCGGTCACATGACCCTATCCAAGTGAGTGGAAGCCAGAGGTTGCCTGGGTGATTGGGACGCCAGCCGACCAGAGAGCTACTCAGGGTCATTTAGATTGTGGAATTAGATAACTGCATAAGAAAGAATACTTAAAAAGTAAATAAATTGATAATTAGTTGGTTCCATAAGACAAAAATAATAAATAAAATACAAGTTGGTAGATCGAACATTAATAAACTATTAATATTAATAACAATTCATATAATTTGATAAAACCTGAATAATTTCCCTATTCACACCTAAGCTAAAAACAGAAATTAATTTAATTCTTAAAAACAGATTGATATAAATAATACAGAATACATAAGTGTAGAAGTTGTGCCAATCGGATGTTGTTAAAAACCTTATTTTCTTGGGAGAGCTTTTTGCCGTACAATTGGGACCACGAGGAATCTACTAAGATTGCCCATCAAATAGTTTAAAAGAATTTAAAATAATTAAGGAATAATCGAAAAGATGTTACTGAATTTAATATAGGCGAATCAAAGCACAGGGTGCTGGAATCTTACTTTACCTTATTTCGCATGGGTGGGTATTAAAGAAAAGCCCTATAGTGCCATTTTTTACCTGTCTAATAATTACCTTGAATGTTAACCAAAGGGGGCCCGAGCTTTCCTGGGCTGGTACAGCAAAGAGATAGAGAGCCCTACGGGTGGTACATAATATTGTGAAGGTGTCCCAGCACCACTATGACAGATTACATTTTCACAGGTTCATTTCAAACGCTTCGCTAAGACCACTGGGATTTAGGCAATTTAGCCTAAAAATCCAGAACATTTCATGTCTTTTCAAGGTTTGGCTAATATTCCGACAGTCTTTCCAATCTTTGCAGGTTTTAAAGTAACACCTATTGAAAAGATCCCCTTGTGGCGCTCTGCGGCATGTCGAGAGACACTATGCTGAAGGAATTTCTTCTTTATATAGTATAAATTGGAATTCAGGGCCCTAATAGAATCCGCATCATTCATATTGGACAAAAAAGAAAAATAATAATTTTTAATACCTGATCCAACAATGACCTTATTTTACCATCTGCCTAAGATCCATAAAAATAACCTAAATCCACCAGGCCGACCAATTATTTCTGGTATCTCCTCTCTCACCTGTAATTTATCCCAATATGTGGATGTCCTTTTACAAAAATATTTGGTGACCCTACGCTCATACCTAAGAGACTCTACGTCTCTAATTCAGGCCTTGAAGGAAATAGAGTGGAGAGGCAATGTACCGATGGGCCACCTTGGATGTCACAGCGTTGTACTCCAACATTTCTCATGAATTGGGTATCGATTGTATAAAGTGGTACCTTGATAATGATCCTGAGATACCAGAGGAACAAAAGTTGTTTGTACTTGATAGCATTAGATTCATCCTTACACACAACGTGTTTACTTTTGAGGACACACTCTATTTACAGAAGAGGGGTACCGCAATGGGGACGAAATTTGCGCCAAGTCTGGCTAATCTATTTATGGGGCGTTTTGAAGATAATTGCATTTATGGATCCAAAAGCTGGACAGAAAACATTATTTTTTATCGAAAGTATATCAATGATTTGATATTCATACTGAAGGGTGAAGACACCACTATCACCACCTAAATAAGACCGATTGGGGAATCCACTTATCCGGCACTTATAGTACGCAAACTATAGAATACTTGGACCTTGAATTAAGTTCAAAGGGCTGAGAAATAACCACCTAGACCTTCTTCAAGACAGTAGACAGCAATAGCTACCTGAACTACTCCAGCACACACTATAAAAAATGGAAGATAAACATTTCATTCAGCCAGTTTTAAAAAATTTGGCGTAATTGCACCTCGGACGAGGACTTTGTAGCTCAGAGTGAAATCATCCGAACTAGGTTTCTCCAAAAAGGATACCCTTCGAAGGTAGTAGAGGCTGCGTATACGAAAGCGAGTAGCTTAACCCAGGATGAGTGCCTCAGTAAAACCAACAGAAGTCAAGCAAATGCCAAGGAAAGGAACTTTAAAATGAATTTTGTGGCAACATATGGTAATAACCACAATATCATTAGAGGCATACTATCAAAGTATTGGCATATATTGGCTAAAGACCCCCATTTGAAGAAGACCATACCAGCCCAACCACCCCTGACATTTAGAAGGGCTAAAACCCTAAAAACTATTCTGGCACCCAGGAAATTAAAATCAACTAATAAGTGCATCAAAACAGGGGCTGTGAGGGAAAGTAAAATCTGTGAAACTGGAGGCAGCTTCAGATGTAATTTACCCAGATGCCTTTGTTGTTCCACCATAAGCCGGTCCTCCACATTCTGTAGTAATCCCACCGGAGTCTCCTGCCCGATCAGGGACCATCTTGATTGCGGGTCTCAAAACGTTGTCTATCTATTGGACTGCCCATGTGGGTTGCAGTATGTGGGCCGCACTATACAGACATTGAGACATAGACTTATTAAGCACAGGTCAAATATAAAGAAGAAATTCCTTCAGCATAGTGTCTCTCGACATGACGCAGAACACCATGAGGGGACCTTTTCTATAGGTGTTACTTATTGATTCAAAAGACTGTCGGAATATTAGCCAAATCTTGAAAAGATGTGAAATGTTCTGGATTTTTAAGCTAAATTGCCTAAATCCCAGTGGTCTTAATGAAGCGTTTGAAATGAACCTGTGAAAATTTAATCTGTCATAGTGGTGCTGGGACACCTTCACAATATTATGTACCACCCATAGGGCTCTCTATCTCTTTACTGTTCCAGCCCAGGAAAGCGCGGGATCCCTTTGGTTAGCATCAAAGGCCATTAATTAGACAGGTAAAAAATGGCACTATAGGGCTTTTCTTTAATACCAACTGATGCACAATAAGGTAAAATAAGATTCCAGCACCCTGTGCATCTATTCAATTATTCCTTAATTATTTTAAATTATTTTAAACTATTTGATGGGCAATCTTAGTAGATTCCTCGTGGTCCCAATTGTACGGCAAAAAGCTCTCCCAAGAAAATAAGGTTTTTAGCAACATCCGATTGGCACAACTTCTACACTTATGTATTCTGCATTATTTATATCAATCTGTTTTTATGAATGTATTTATTATATGTTTTTAGCTTAGGTGTGAATAGGGAAATTATTCAGGTTTTATCAAATTATATGAATTGTTATTAATATTAATCGTTTATTAATGTTCGATCTACCAACTTGTATTTTATTTATTATTCTTGTCTTATGGAACCAACCATTATCAATTTATTTACTTTTTAAGTATTCTTTCTTATGCAGTTATCTAATTCCACAATCTAAATGACCCTGAGTAGCTCTCTGGTCGGCTGGCGTCCCAATCACCCAGGCAACCTCTGGCTTCCACTCGCTTGGATAGGGTCATGTAACCGGCACCCGCGGCCACATGACGACCGATCCCGCCCTCTACATGCTTCACCCTGGGAGCCATAATGCCCCAGCTCCGGAGCCTTCCCGTAGCTTGTTACGTGGTCGGCTGTATGCAGTCATGTGGCTCCCCGCTCCGTCCAGATTCCGGGAGGCTTGGTGTGGAGACTTTGCATGGCGCAGGCAGGTCCGACGTCCGTTTCCTCAGTAACATGACACGTGACTCCCGGCACTTGCGATCATGTGACGCCCGATGGTATTAGATAATCAGTGTCACGGCTCCCGTATATAAACTTGCTGACATAAATACTATTGCATTCACCTGAAGAAGGGGAAGCTATCCCCGAAACGCGTTGTGAAACAGTAAAGATTTAAAGATTGCTATTAACCCCCATTGGCCAATTCCTTCTTTGCGCCGAGGGATAATCCTTTTAGCATCCGCATTTTATGGAATGTCCGGCCCATAATAGAACAGTCTGATCCTATTTTTTAGGGGGACAAAGTGACCAAAAAAAATGGCGAATCGCGCAGTTAGAATTTTGTTTTGATTCCGGCGCTCACCGAATTGGACTTTTTTTTAAAATCTTTTAATAGTTTGGACTTTTCAGACTTCCCGATATGTAATATGTTTATTTATTTATTGGTTATATATTTTATATGTAAAATTGGGACAGGGGGTGATTTATTGATTTAATATTTTGATGTTTTTTTTATCTATTTAATAACTATTTTCCCCTTAAGGGGCCAGAACCTGGGATCTTTTAATCCCTTGTCCTATTCACTCTGATATAGCTCTATTAGGGTGAATAGGACTTCACACTCTCCCTGCTGCCCTGGGCTCTGCACACAGCAGCAGGGAGCTGACTATTGCAGCCAGGACTTCACTAGCGTCCTGGCTGCCATGGTAACTGATCGGAGCCCCAGGATAACACTGCTGGGGCTCCGATCGGAACTGCCACTGCCACCAATGAGGAGGAGGGGAGGGGACCCTGTGGCCACTGCCACCAATGATTTTAATACTGGGGGGTTCGGGGGTCGCATTGCGCCACCAATGATTTTAATACTGGGGGGTTGAGGTGAGGGGGCGCCCTGCACCACCAATGATTTTAATACTGGGGAGTAGGGGGAAGGGCGCACTGCGCCACCAATGATAATATAATTAACATTTAATACAGGAGGCGGGTGCGGCACCTGAGGGGTTAACTGCCGCTAATCACAGCTCCCCGCCAGCACCCGCCTCCTGGATTTGTATTAAACATTTACTCTCTCCTCATTGGTGGCAGCAGCAGCAGCGACACAGGGGGGAGGGAGAGACTGCTGCCTTCTCCCCTGTGCTGCTGAGGAGAACACAGAGCGCGCTGGTTTCTGCAGCTTAGTTTGCTGTTCACTAAAATTCCTAAGTTCTTTCCAATGTCAGTGTTACCCAATGTTTTACCATTTACTATGTACGGGTGACTTGCATTATTCCTTCCCATGTGCATAACTTTACATTTGTCAGCGTTAAACCTCATCTGCCACTTCTCTGCCCAAGCCTCCAATCTATCCAGATCCATCTGTAGCAGTATACTGTCCTCTGTAGTATATATACAGTGTACTGTCCTCTGTAGTAGATTTGTATATATACACAGTATACTGTCTTCTGTAGTGTGTGTGTGTGTATATATATATAGTCAGGTCCATAAATATTAGGACATGGACACAATTCAAACATTTTTGGTTCTTTACACCACAATGGATGTGAAATGAAAGGAACAAGATGTGCTTTACCTGCAGACCGTCAGCTTTAATTTAAGGGTATTTCCATCCAAATCAGGTGAACGGTGCAGGAATTACAGCAGTTTGCATATGTGCCTCCCACTTGTTAAGGGACCAAAAGTAATGGGACAGAATAATAATCATAAATCAAACTTTCACTTTTTAATACTTGGTTGCAAATCCTTTACAGTCAATTACAGCCTGAAGTCTGGAACGCATAGACATCACCAGACGCTGGGCTTCATCCCTGGTGATGCTCTGCCAGGCCTCTACTACAACTGTTTTCAGTTCCTGCTTGTTTTCGGGGCATTTTCCCTTCAGTTTTGTTTTCACCAAGTGAAATGCAGCTCAATCGGATTCAGGTCAGGTGATTGACTTGGCCATTGCATAACATTCCACTTCTTTCCCTTAAAAAACTCTTTGGTTGCTTTTGCAGTATGCTTTGGGTCATTGTCCATCTGCACTGTGAAGCGCCGTCCAATGAGTTCTGAAGCATTTGGCTGAATATGAGCAGATAATATTGCCCAAAACACCTCAGAATTCATCCTGCTGCTTTTGTCAGCAGTCACATCATCAATAAATACAAGAGAACCAGTTCCATTGGCAGCCATACATGCCCACACCATGACACTACCACCACCATGCTTCACTGATGAGGTGGCATGCTTAGGACCATGAGCAGTTCCTTTCCTTCTTCATACTCTTCTCTTCCCATCACTCTGGTACAAGTTGATCTTGGTCTCATCTGTCCATAGGATGTTGTTCCAGAACTGTGAAGGCTTTTTTAGATGTCGTTTGGCAAACTCTAATCTGGCCTTCCTGTTTTTGAGGCTCACCAATGGTTTACATCTTGTGGTGAACCATCTGTATTCACTCTGGTGAAGTCTTCTCTTGATTGTTGACTTTGACACACATACACCTACCTCCCGGAGAGTGTTCCTGATCTGGCCAACTGTTGTGAAGGGTGTTTTCTTCACCAGGGAAATAATTCTTCGGTCATTCACCACAGTAGTTTTCTGTGGTCTTCCGGATCTTTTGGTGTTGCTGAGCTCCCCGGTGCGTTCCTTCTTTTTAAGAATGTTCCAAACAGTTGTTTTGGCCGCGCCTAATGTTTTTGCTATCTCTCTGATGGGTTTGTTTTGTTTTTTCAGCCTAATGATGGCTTGCTTCACTGATAGTGACAGCTCTTTGGATCTCATCTTGAGAGTTGACGGCAACAGATTCCAAATGCAAATAGGACACTTGAAATGAATTCTGGACCTTTTATCTGCTCATTGTAATTGGGATAATGAGGGAATAACACACACCTGGCCATGGTACAGCTGAGAAGCAAATTGTCCCATTACGTTTGGTCCCTTAACAAGTGGGAGGTACATATGCAAACTGTTGTAATTCCTGCACCGTTCACCTGATTTGGATGTAAATACCCTCAAATTAAAGTCTGCAGTTAAAGCACATCTTGTTCGTTTCATTTCAAATCCATTGTGGTGGTGTGTAGAGCCAAAGATGTTAGAATTGTGTTGATGTCCTAATATTTATGGACCTGACTGTATATCGGGGTGGATTTGATTTAAATCAAACTGAATTAAATCACAATTTAAATCATAGTTTTCTACATAAAGACTAATTCTTGCTGGTATAACTTATAATATGCAAGTAGATGAAGATTTTTAGAATAACAATTTTTCATATTAGTTTGATTAGGTTGATTCTGTATTCATAGGTTTGTAGAAGTTAGGATTAAAGGGGTTCTGCACTTTGTTTTAAGTAACTGATGATCTATCCTCTGGATAGATCATCAGCTTCTGATCGGCAGGGGTCCATTCCCTTAACTCTGACCTCCACAGCAGCCTGCCTCTAGATTGGCCAGAGGTCCGGTTTTAGGCCGGACAGTCCGGCTTTTTAGACTCCAGGTCCTGGACGGACACAGGGATGTTCTTTTGAACAGCTCACTCTCAGACAGCAGCACTGTGCTGTCTGAGCATAAACTGCAGGGAGAAAGTCGCCCTCCCTCGATCCCCTGCAGCTGACAGAAGTAGATTTTTACCTTTATTTTTCAATCCCCGTCAGCTGCGAAGTGGGTGGGGGCGTGGCTTAGTGGGACCTGAGGGCAGGTTTTAAGTCTGTCTTTTGAGGGTAGTCTGTTTGGCCACCTTACCTGACCTCTGAACTCTCACCTCCACAGCACTCCGCTCCCTTAACAGTGTCATCCACAGTGCCCTGCCCCTTTTAAAGCTGACCTGCAGCAGTGAAGAAAAATGGCCGGGTTGTTATGGAAACCTGGTGTAAAAGTGTGCATATGTGGAGACTAAGGACCTCCAAGCTTGTATTGGCTGATAAGGGACATGTGTATGGCAGTTGGGATATGAAGAGAAAGACCTGCAGTCTTCTATTGGCTAATGTAGGTCATGTGATGTGCCATATTTGCATTTTTGGGGAATATCTCAGGAATGGTACATGCTAGAGAGCTGTGACCTCCACAAGATTTCTTTCCAGGTAGCAAGGGATGTGTATACCAAGTTTTGTTGAAATCGATGGTTGCGTTTTTGAGTGATAGCGGAACATACATTCATACATACTGTAAGGGATCGTCTCTTTTCAGGGTGTCACACTCACAGATATCTCACCAGACAACGGATTTTCATGTCCAAACTGTGCATTTATTTTGACAGTCTTATAAAGTATAGTCCAGTTATACATCACTGGGTGGGGTGAGGTTCCCGCACCGCCAACACTTAAAACACAAATAAACTCCTGCCTGTCTAGGACGCTACCTAAACACAATACGTCCCTATCTCACTCATAGAGCTCAGTTCACACATGGACAACATATGCTGCTTTCCTCAGCCAACATCAATACTGGCAATAGGCTTTGGCAACTCCAGTACCTTTTGAGGGAGTGTGGCCCAGTAGTCCTCCAGACGCTAGGCGTGCAACCCTCGTTCTCCAGGTGTCGCTAGGTCCTCCAAACCTCAGGCTATTCAAAGCCTTGTGGTCCTCCTGACTGAGACCACACACAGAGCCTCTGCTTCACAAAACAGTCTCGCTCTCCCTCCTCAGACTGACCTACTCTGAGGCGCTTTATGCAAGCCTGATTGCAGCAGGCCTCACCTGCGATCACCTCAGGTAGAAAGGAAAACCCATACTGGAAGCGTGTGGACTGGGAACTCCCTTTACCAAGCCTAGCCGCCAGTCCAAGTAAAATCCAGCCCAGAAAATGTATACAAAAATGTCTCAGCAAACTATGCTTTGCTGAGACTACTGCCACTCTCTGGATTTTATCTGTCTCACATATCTGAGATACCTGAAGTGGGACAACACACCTCCCAGCACTGTTCACATTACCACAATACATACACATAAACATCCTTCTTTGTATATATGGATAAGGGTCTGGCTATGACATTACTTAATTCTCTTAAGATACGGGGGTGTATGCCATCTGGTTCCGGCGATTTGTCTCATTTAATATTTTTTAAGACGCCGCTGTATTTCTTCCTGGGTCAGACAGGGCAATTTTAATGGGGAATTTACTGTTACATTCTGCATTTCATCTGACATTTATCTTCTTCAGTGAATACAGTGGAGAGAAAAATATTTAATAGCTTACTAATATTTAATACCTCATTGCTTTCTGCCCCTCCCCCCTCCTTCCCTCTTTACTCTGCAAAGGGCCGACACCTTTAGATTTTTTTACTTTTTACCATTTATATAATTGAAGAACATTTTATGGTTAGTTTTACTCTCTTTGGCAATGACTCTCTCTGTCTCTAGTTTGGCTGCTTTTATTTGTCTTTTATATATTCTATTTTTCTTTATAGTTTTTCAATGCTTCCTCGCTACCCTCCTGTTTTAGTGATTTTAAATGCAGGGGCAGGGATTCTAATCAAATCTATTTCTGGTGAAAAAGCCAAATGGGAGTCACAGGACAATAATATAAATCTAAAAAAATTTAATGGGATCAGATACAGAAAATTCAAGATGGAAACAATAAGATCAGCCATTCCAATGATATTCGAGGAGGCAATGATGGTGACATTAGATTTGAAGTATGAGTACTGTCATATCCCAATTCATCCAGACCACTCAAAGATTTCAAGATTTTGCAATGAAAAACAAGGGAAGGATACTACACTAGCAATTCACATGCCTGCCCTTTTGGGATTTCATTCTCCCCGAGGCTCTTCACAAAGGTGATGTCAGATCTGATTGCGTTCTGTTATGATAAGTCCATAGTTAGATGACCTATTGATTTTAGAGAATGCCAAACAGGACTTTCATAGGCAGTTACCATTTGTATTGAAGAACCTACAGAAGTTGGGTTGGATGATCAACTTCCAAAAGTCATCACTGACCCTTTTACAAGGAAGGAACCATAGAGGGTCACATCTATTCTTCCTGTTCCTGCCTGGTTGGAGGAGGGTCTCATCAGCGTAGAGCTGCCGTGGAGGACTCATGAAAAGAAAATTACCAGTAACAGTAACTGTCATCCAGTTGTTTATTTAAGTGTCTCTCTCCATCCACAGGAGTACACAATAGTGAAGAAGACATTGGGGGACTGTGTGACTCCCATCATCCATCTCCAGGAGTCAGGAGGGTGGAGCAGGACCCCTCACCTCATCACAGAGCCTCCTCCTCACCCCCTTATACATGAGCAGAAGATCCTAGAACTCACCCACCAGATATTGGAGCTGCTGACTGGAGAGGTGACACTGCTGGGAATGCTGGGAAATTCTCCAGTAACAGCACTGGAGGGCTCTGGGTGATGACGGTGTCATTGTGTTGTCAGGTTCCTATAAGGTGTCAGGGCGTCACTGTCTATTTCTCCATGGATGAGTGGGAGTATATAGAAGGACACAAGGACCTGTACAAGGAGGCCATGATGGAGGAGCACCAGCCTCTTATATCACAAGGTAAGAGCCGTCATGTGCAGTGTGTACACATGTGTGCAGTGACATGTAATGGAGGAGCACCAGCCTCTTATATCACAAGGGTAAGACCCGTCATGTGCAGTGTATACACGTGTGTTCAGTGGCATGTAATAGAGGAGCACCAGCCTCTTATATCGCAAGGTAAGACCCGTCATGTGCAGTGTATACACGTGTGTGCAGTGACATGTAATGGAGGACCAGTTACTAGAGAAGGGGGATAGGAGGATCCATTGTCTGTCTCTTCCAAAGGTGTCTTTACTGTAATGTGCTAGGGATTCCACAACTGGCCTTCTAGGTCTTCCACCCTGGAGCTGTGGACTTCATCTTCCTGCAGTGGGTCAGAATCTAAGGTAGTTGTCACATGCTCACCTGTCCGTGCTCCAGCAGTGAGCCTGGCCTCTCTGTTATGATGCAGCCGGAGTTGTTTAGTTCCTTTAGCAGGGATGCAGAGCCAATCAGGCTCGGTGCCGGTGCCACATGCTTCCTGAGGTGGGCCATTTTCACAGTCGGTTGCTGGCAACAGGTGCCTGTGATTGGTCTTCTAAGCCTCACTGGCGGGTGTTGTACTACTGTCTAGATCCCTGGCATTCTGATTTTTAGATTGTCCCTGACCTTGCTTCTGATTGCTGAATATTTCCTCTGAGGTTATCTGCTGGCTCTGACCACATCTGGTATTTGACTCTGTGTTTGTTTCTTGTTTCTGCTGTGATGTATCTCTCCGGTTTGGACTGATTTTAACTTACTTTTGATTTCTGATCCAGTCTGGTTTTGACCTCTTTTGACTGTCTGGTTTTGACCTCTTTCTGTCTGACTACTCTTTTACCCCACTAGGTTTAGGCTCCTGCAGTTAGTTAAGTTAGGGACCGTTGCTGAGTTGTGGGCTGCTAGTTAGGGTAGATCATGCAAGTGGGTAGGTAGGGACAGGGCCGGTGCAAAGATTTTTGACAATGCAAGCAAAGCTACATTTTGGCGCCCCCCTTCCTCCCCTCAGCTCACCTGGCCCTGGTCCCGTCTGCATCAGCTGGCTTCTCCTCTGTGTGGTCCTGGTATCTTCGCTCTGCTTCAGATAATCGCTGGTTTGAGAACCGTATTTTTCACCCTATAAGAGGCACTGGCCCATAAGACGCACCTAGGTTTTAGAGGAGGATAATAAGAAAAAAATATTTTCCATTACACCTCAGGTCAGACCAGCAATCAGACCCCCAATGTTAATCCGGCCTCAGATCAGACCCCCATTGCCTTTGATTAGCCTCCCATGTCAGCCATCAGCCCTCCCATGTCACATTTCTCCCCCTTAAGGACTCCATGTCACATTTCTCCCCTTCCATGTCACATTTCTCCCCTTCCATGTCACATTTCTCCCCCTCCATGTCACATTTCACCCCCTCAATGTCGCATTTCTCCCCCTCCATGTCAAATCACCTATGTCACATCAGCCCTCACATTTCTCCCCCCTCCATCGATGTTGTCACTTTTCTCCCCCCTTCATCCATGTTGTCACATTTATCCCCCTCCATCCATGTTGTCACTTTTCTCCCCCCTCCATCCATGTTGTCACATTTATCCCCCTCCATCCATGTTGTCACATTTATCCCCCCTCCATCCATGTTGTCACATTTCTGCCCTCTCCATCCATGTTGTCACATTTCTGCCCTCTCCATCCATGTTGTCACATTTCTGCCCTCTCCATCCATGTTGTCACATTTCTCCCCTCTCCATCCATGTTGTCACATTTCTCCCCCCTCCATCCATGTTGTCACATTTCTCCCCCTCCATCCATGTTGCCACATTTCTCCCCCCCGGGAGGCGGGCGGTGCGGCAGGCGGGATCGCGATCCCCCGCCCACCTCCCATTGCGTAATCGTTGGCGTCTAGTGGGTATACCAGGGTGCCAGCACATTGCTGGCACCCTGGTATAAACGGCTGACATCGGTGATGCGATGTCAGCCGTTTAACCCTTTCCATACAGCGGTCCGTACGGACCGCTGTATGGAAAAGGTTAACAGCGCAGGGAGCTCCCTCCCTCTCCCATCGGGGGGCTGCTGTGCCTTTGCAGCCCCTCCGAATGGAGAGGGAGAGAGCCTCCAGGCAGCCCCCCAAGCCCCGTCCTTACCCTTCACCCTCTGCGCAGTTCTGACCATAACTGAGCAGACGGGGAAGGTTCCCATGGCAACAGGACGCCTTCTCAGGCGTCCTGCTGTCCATGGTGCTGAACAGATCTGTGCTGAAAGGCATAGATCTGTTCAGACAAAGTGTAAAATACAGTACAGTACTATATATTGTACTGTACTGTATTATACAGACATCAGACCCACTGGATCTTCAAGAACCAAGTGGGTCTGGGTCAAAAGAAAGTGAAAAAAAGTGAAAATAAAGTAAAAATCAAAAAACACATTTATCACTGATTAAAAATAAAAAAAATGAAATTCCCTACACATGTTTGGTATCGTCGCGTCCGTAACGACCTGATCTATAAAACGGTCATGTTACTTTACCGAAACGGTGAACGACATAAAAATAAAAAATTAAAAACTATGATGAAATAGAAATTTTGCCCACCTTACTTCCCCAAAAAGTTAATAAAAGTGATCAAAAAAGTTGTATGTACTCCAAAATTGTAACAATCAAACCGTCATCTCATCCCGCAAAAATCATACCCTACCCAAGATAATCGCCCCAAAACTGAAAAAACTATGGCTCTTAGACTATGGAAACACTAAAACATGATTTTTTTTGTTTCAAAAATGAAATCATTGTGTAAAACTTACATAAATAAAAAAAAGTATACATATTGGGTATCACCGCGTCCGTATCGACCGGCTCTATAAAAATATCACATGACCTAACCCCTCAGGTGACCACCGTAAAAAAAAAAAAAAAAAGAAACGGTGTAAAAAAAGCAATTTTTTGTCATCTTACTTCACAAAAAGTGTAACAGCAAGCGATCAAAAAGTCATATTCACCCCAAAATAGTGCCAATAAAACCGTAATCTCATCCCGCAAAAAATGAGACCCTACTTGAGATAATCGCCCAAAAACAAAAAAAAACTATGGCTCTTAGACTATGGAGACACTAAAACTTTTTTTTGTTTTAAAAATGAATTCATTGTGTAAAACTTACATAAATAAAAAAAATTGTATACATATTAGGTATCGCCGCGTCTGTGACAACCTGCTCTATAAAATTACCACATGATCTAACCTGTCAGATGAATGTTGTAAATAACAAAAAAAAAATGGTGCCAAAAAAGCTATTTCTTGTTACCTTGCCGCACAAAAAGTGTAATATAGAGCAACCAAAAATCATATGTACCCTAAACTAGTACCAACAAAACTGCCACCCTATCCCGTAGTTTCTAAAATGGGGTCACTTTTTTGGAGTTTCTACTCTAGGGGTGCATCAGGGGGGCTTCAAATGGGACATGGTGTAAAACAAAAAACCAGTCCAGCAAAATCTGCCTTCCAAAAACCGTATGGCATTCCTTTCCTTCTGCGCCCTGTCGTCTGCCCGTACAGCAGTTTACGACCACATATGGGGTGTTTCTGTAAACGACAGAATCAGGGCCATAAATAATGAGTTTTGTTTGGCTGTTAACCCTTTTGAAATTGTATCTCTATTTTCCATTAATTTCTTGTGCAACACCTAAAGGGTTAACAAACTTTGTAAAATCAGTTTCGAATACCTTGAAGGGTGTAGTTTCTTAGATGGGGTCACTTTTATGGAGTTTCTACTCTAGGGGTGCATCAGGGGGGCTTCAAATGGGACATGGTGTCAATAAAACCAGTCCATCAAAATCTGGCTTCCAAAAACCGTATGGCATTCCTTTCCTTCTGCGCCCTGTCGTGTGCCCGTACAGCAGTTTACGACCACATATGGGGTGTTTCTGTAAACTACAGAATCAGGGCCATAAATAATGAGTTTTGTTTGGCTGTTAACCCTTGCTTTGTAACTGGAAAAAAAATATTAAAATGGAAAATCTGCCAAAAAAGTGAAATTTTGAAATTGTATCTCTATTTTCCATTAAATCTTGTGCAACACCTAAAGGGTTAACAAACTTTGTAAAATCAGTTTTGAATACCTTGAGGGGTGTAGTTTCTTAGATGGGGTCACTTTTTTGGAGTTTCTACTCTAGGGTGCATCAGGGGGGCTTCAAATGGGACATGGTGTCAAAAAAACTGTCCAGCAAAACCTGCCTTCCAAAAACCATACGGCGCACCTTTCACTCTACGCCCCGCTGTGTGGCCGTACAGTAGTTTACGGCCACATATAGGGTGTTTCTGTAAATGGCAGAGTCAGGGCAATAAATATACAGTCTTGTTTGGCTGTTAACCCTTGCTTTGTTAGTGGAAAAAATGGGTTAAAATGGAAAATTAGGCAAAAAAATGAAATTCTCAAATTTCATCCCCATTTGCCAATAACTCTTGTGCAACACCTAAAGGGTTAGGCTGGGTTCACACCTGAGCGTTTCTCAAACGCGCGTTTTACGCACGTTTTTGTCGCGCGTTTTTATGCGCGTTTTTTGTAATAGTAAACGCGCGTTTGACGCGCGTTTGTGTGATTGATTGCAGTGTCCTATGGCCACAAACGCGCGTCAAAACGCCCCAAAGAAGCTCAAGTACTTGATTATGCGTCGGGCATTTTACAGCGCGATCGTACGCGCTGTAAAACGCCCAGGTGAGAACCATTCCCATCGGGAAGCATTGGTTTTCATGTGTTGAGCGTTTTACAGCGCGTTTGAACGCGCTGTAAAACGCTCAGGTGTGAACCCAGCCTTAATGAAGTTAGTAAAATCAGTTTTGAATACCTTGAGGGGTGTAGTTTCTTAGATGGGGTCACTTTTATGAAGTTTCTACTCTAGGGGTGCATCAGGGGGGCTTCAAATGGGACATGGTGTCAAAAAAACAGTCCAGCAAAACCTGCCTTCCAAAAACCATCCGGCGCACCTTTCACTCTACGCCCCGCTGTGTGGCCGTACAGTAGTTTATGGCCACATATGGGGTGTTTCTGTAAACGGCAGAGTCAGGGCAATAAAGATACAGTCTTGTTTGGCTGTTAACCCTTGCTTTGTTAGTGGAAAAAATGGGTTAAAATGGAAAATTAGCCAAAAAAATGAAATTCTCAAATTTCATCCCCATTTGCCAATAACTCTTGTGCAACACCTAAAGGGTTAACGAAGTTTGTAAAATCAGTTTTGAATACCTTGAGGGGTGTAGTTTATAGAATGGGGTCATTTTTGGGTGGTTTCTATTATGTAAGCCTCGCAAAGTGACTTCAGAGCTGTAGTGGTCCCTAAAAATTGGGTTTTTGTAAATTTCTGAAAAATTTCAAGATTTGCTTCTAAACTTCTAAGCCTTGTAACATCCCCAAAAAATAAAATATCATTCCCAAAATAATTCAAACATGAAGTAGACATATGGGGAATGTAAAGGCATCACAATTTTTAGGGGTATTACTATGTATTACAGAAGTAGAGAAACTGAAACTTTGAAATTTGCTAATTTTTCCAAATTTTTGTTAAATTAGGTATTTTTTGGTGCAAAAAAAATATTTTTTTTAACTTCATTTTACCAGTGTCATGAAGTACAATATGTGACGAAAAAACAATCTCAGAACGGCCTGGATAAGTCAAAGCGTTTTAAAGTTATCAGCACTTATAGTGACACTGGTTAGATTTGCAAAAAATGGCCTGGTCCTAAGGTGTAAAAAGGCTGTGTCCTTAAGGGGTTAAAAAATATATAATTTCCGCACTGGCGCCGCTTCCCCCTTCTCTGCGCCCTCAAGCAGCCGCTTGGTCTGCCTTATTATAGAGCCGGCCCTGGGTAGGGATAGCGGTGCGGGTGGCGTACAGAGCTGAACTGTGTGTTGCTATTTAGCCACAGTTTTGTAATGCCCTTATGGTCCTTACTGTCCATCCTGTCTCAAACCTGCAGTTACTCAGTGGCGCCGCCTATGTTCCTACTGCACCAACATCTCTGCGGCCTGACTCATTTAACAGCATGTGTACAGTAGACCAGAAATCCTCTCCAGCTCCCGAGCAGCTGTAGATTTTCTGCCAGACAGAACCTCAGAAGATGCTCCAGACTTATTACCTCTTAATAATTCGGGCGCATTGTACACCAGCGGGGTTCACTATTTAGACTGGTATAAGAAGCGTCAATCTTAATACACCCCCCCCCCACACTCTGTCTATGACATTCCACACCCAATAGAGCTAAAACAGACCCTTTTATAAACTCCTCCCAGGAATAGTGTAGGTCCGTTATGTGCTGTCACGTTCCAAATGTTGTGACTCCTTCCCCTGCACAACCGCCATCAGTGCCCCTCACAGTGAAGAAACATTATGGCATCAGGGATCTCATGGAAGTAAGATGTTGATCGCATTTGCATGATTGAAGCGATAAGATGTGATTAAGCTACCTCAGGAAAGCTAACAGAGACATCGGCAGAGTGGTGTCTCATTAGAGAGGGAGACAGGCTTCCTTGTCAGACAAATGGGTGGCAGGCATCTCCTTACCAAAATCTGAGTCAAGGTGGGTAGAAAGCGTAACCTGGTAATACAATGATTTTGCCTTTCATTTTTCTGAGAGTATACAGGTCGGATGTTGTTTTTTTTATTTCTTAAAAATAATGGCAGCTTTGCATCCTCCATCAAAAAATAATTTGCCTGAAGGCAGTGAAGTCCACTAAGTGGTGTGGCAACGGCTGCACCACCAGCAGCTTGGCCAGGTGAATGTTCAGTTTGCACACAAGCGGATCACTGGGGACATACGGTTGTTACCTGCTCACACTTTCTGTTATGGATGACTGACGATGAAGCAGCGAACAGGAAGGAGCAGTAGTTTGAGCAGGAAAAGCAATAGTCGATGTTTTTGATGATGACAACAACACCGTACTGCTTGTAGATGTGGCTTGGCTACTAGAATGATGATTGGGAGAAGGAGGACTGTCTTGCTCACATTGGTGGCCAGTGTTCTGGCCACATCTTATTTGTGGCCTGCTGAGCTTGCTCACTGCAATGGTTTTGGTAGCTGGCACCAATGTTTCGAAAAATTCCCACACGGGAGATGGCCATGCAGAGTCACCACCATCCAAGCTTGACCTAGGTCTGACAGCTGTTAAGACTGCACCAACAACTGCAGGTACATCGCCTTCTTCCGCCATATTTTATACAAACCGGATTCCAAAAAAGTTGGGACACTAAACAAATTGTGAATAAAAACTGAATGCAATGATGTGGAGATGGCAAATGTCAATATTTTATTTGTAATAGAACGTAGATGACAGATCAAACGTTTAATCCGAGTAAATGTATCATTTTACAGGAAAAATTTCAAATTTTCACGGTGTCAACAAATCCCCAAAAAGTTGGGACAAGTAGCAATAAGAGGCTGGAAAAAGTAAATTTGAGCATATCGAAGAGCTGGAAGACCAATTAACACTAATTAGGTCAATTGGCAACATGATTGGGTATAAAAAGAGCTTCTCAGAGTGGCAGTATCTCTCAGAAGCCAAGATAGGTAGAGGATCACCAATTCTCACAATCTTGCGCAGAAAGATAGTGGAGCAATATCAGAAAGGTGTTACCCAGCGAAAAATTGCAAAGACTTTGCATCTATCATCATCAACTGTGCATAACATCATCCGAAGATTCAGAGAATCTGGAACAATCTCTGTGCGTAAGGGTCAAGGCCGTAAAACCATACTGGATGCCCGTGATCTCCGGGCCCTTAAACGACACTGCACCACAAACAGGAATGCTACTGTAAAGGAAATCACAGAATGGGCTCAGGAATACTTCCAGAAACCATTGTCAGTGAACACAATCCACCGTGCCATCCGCCGTTGCCAGCTGAAACTCTACAGTGCAAAGAAGAAGCCATTTCTAAGCAAGATCCACAAGCTCAGGCGTTTTCACTGGGCCAGGGATCATTTAAAATGGAGTGTGGCAAAATGGAAGACTGTTCTGTGGTCAGAAGAGTCACGATTCGAAGTTCTTTTTGGAAATCTGGGACGCCATGTCATCCGGACCAAAGAGGACAAGGACAACCCAAGTTGTTATCAACGCTCAGTTCAGAAGCCTGCATCTCTGATGGTATGGGGTTGCATGAGTGCATGTGGCATGGGCAGCTTGCATGTCTGGAAAGGCACCATCAATGCAAAAAATATATTCAGGTTCTAGAACAACATATGCTCCCATCCAGACGTCATCTCTTTCAGGGAAGACCCTGCATTTTTCAACAAGATAATGCCAGACCACATTCTGCATCAATCACAACATCATGGCTGCGTAGGAGAAGGATCCGGGTACTGAAATGGCCAGTCTGCAGTCCAGATCTTTCACCTATAGAGAACATTTGGCACATCATAAATAGGAAGGTGCAACAAAGACGATTGAACAGTTAGAGGCCTGTATTAGACAAGAATGGGAGAGCATTCCTATTTCTAAACTTGAGAAACTGGTCTCCTCGGTCCCCAGACGTCTGTTGAGTGTTGTAAGAAGAAGGGGAGATGCCACACAGCGGTGAAAATGGCCTTGTCCCAACTTTTTTGGGATTTGTTGACACCATGAAATTCTGATTCAACATATTTTTCCCTTAAAATGGTACATTTTCTCAGTTTAAACTTTTTTTCCGTGATTTATGTTCTATTCTGAATAAAATATTAGAAGTTGGCACCTCCACATCATTGCATTCAGTTTTTATTCACGATTTGTATAGTGTCCCAACTTTTTTGGAATCCGGTTTGTAGAATCAAATGGTCATTTGGACAGTCTACTACAACAGATGGTAATTGTGACGGAGGAATATGTCAGGTGGTACATTAGTCTGTGCTAAATGGAATTTTTGTAATAAATTCCGTTTTTTAGAAAAAAAAATTGTGCAATTAGGAAGAGACTGCAGTATAACTGTGAAACAGAAAAACATGTCATGTACACTAGGCTGACCGAGGAATGGAATCTTTGTGAATCAATTTTGTAATTTTTTTTAAGAAAAACGACAATATCTGCCATCACTGTGCAGAAACATTCCCACAAAGCAGTTACCCAGACAGAGCCACCACCAGCAACACTAGCATTTCTGCCACCAGCTTGCCCTACTTCTGACAGCTTTTGAACCTGTACCCACAGCAGCGGCATCGCCTTCTCCCGAGCAGCAGTTTTGTAGTAAAAAGTTTGTGATTGGACTTAGTAAACTACAATATAACAGTGAGTGACACAGAATGTAATTTCCGGTACACTAGTCTGTGATGAATGGAATTTTTGTGATAACATTTTGAAAAACTTTAAGCCAAACACAGCTTGTCCATTTTCAACAATTTCTTTTAAAAAAATGCCAAGTTGGAGACAGTCTGCAAAAATAAATGCTGAAACTTGAAGAATCTGTGCAACAGCTTTCTGGAAAAAATGTGTAGTTGGACAATGTCCAGTGCAATGATGTTGACCAAAAAATCAGCAGCCAGTACATGGCTCCTGCACACCAGAAAAAAAAGGCATACTACAACAAAGCAAGCACAGGATTGCCCATGGCTGGCGGCAGCAAAGCAACACACAGAACCCTATATGACCCTTTTACTGTCACCAGCTAAAACCTCTCTATATAAATGAATGAAATCAATCCATCTAAGTAAATATCTAAATGATTTCCCATCAGACCCTGGACTCGCTGATAACTTTCTTTTTTCAAGTTGCTGAGAGGTCCTGCCTCATCCATGTCCAAGCTCAGAATAGTTTCCTTGTTTGTGATCATAGTACCTATGGGAGAGCCCCCCAGGGCAGGGACTCTCCCAGGGTCTTGTGATCCTCTCTATTAATCACCCCTGCTCTGCTGTGCTCACTACTGTACTGTGAAATGTAAAATGTTGGATGCCATTTTGAGCAATTTTATGAATCAAATTTGTAGAAGATAAATTTGTAGATTACCAAATTCATTCACGAAGTCTCACACTAACGGGTGTTGCCCGCCCGAGAGCATATCACTCCCTCTCTTAATGCCTTGCACTGGCTCCCCGTCCAACAACAGGTGATGTTCAAGATTGGATGCTTCATGCATAGGGTATTCCATGATGTGGGGCCCTTGTACCTGCAACGTAAATTTGCTAGGAAATTGGTCTCTGGAATAGGTGCCTTATCCTCTAGGCCTTTGCGGCCCATGGTAAAGTGTCATGCCTTCTTCTTTTTCCTGCCTTGTTGAATTAGCCAGCTAAGCGCATCGAGGCCCTAAGAGTAAGACTGCGTGTACACAAGACTATACATCATCATCATCATGAATTTTGCCTATATGGAGGCAATACATTTTAATGCATTAAAGAGACAGCATTAAAACTGAAGTGTTCCAACGAATCGACTTTAGATCTCTGATCCAAAGCTTGATTCACTCAACTCTAATTATCAGGAAACTCTTATGTCATATGTGATTATTGTACAGACACAGACGTCTCAGTGATGGCCACCTGCACTCACAGGACACTTCATTATGATGACCTCATTATGTCTATTCCACTGCATCCTACAGCTGTCTATAAACCTGAGGTCTGGTGACTGTGCAGCCCCTAGGTCATACAGACCGCATTGTCATGTCCGTGAATTCAGCCTGAGACGTGCGCTTTACAGAACGTCATGACATATCATCTTGTTAAATATAGACTGTGGCCATGATTAAATTGTTGATAACAATGTTAAAGAGGATCTCACTAGACTTAATAATACAAACTGCTTGTAGTATTAAACAGATCTCTTAGACCTGATGAGGCCGGTGTACTTGTTTTGAAATTTCATGTCAGATTGCTAATATTCAAGTGAGAAAGTAAGATCGCTCATGAGTCCTATATTCACAAGCTGTACTCAGTCTCTTCCCACTGTTGCTCCTGATATCTCACACTTGCGCAGTATAGGCTGCAGTCCCCATAGCTGTGTAGTAAAGAAAAGCAGCAGATGCAATTAGAAGCTGTAATTTTACATTGAATCTCCTGCTGGAAGACGGGCACATTCTCACTAAAGAGCGAGGGAGTCTGAAGCCTGTTCTGAGCATTGTGAGATTTCAGCAGCAGCAGACGAGGAGGTACACTTAAAAGAGCTTGTGAATTAAGTTTTAGGTGGGTATTATGACATGGATTCTTCTAGTGAGGACATCAGTATCATGAGGTCTAAGATCTATTTATAATCATTACAGTTTGTGTTGAGGAATGTGGTGATGGATGCTTGTCTGTCATATATGTGTTGACAAAGTGCGAGGCTGGTGTCCAGACATGGGCTGTTCAAATTTCAAGTTTTATCAAATCTTGACTTACTATATATAATAAAAGTTGTGATCAGGTGTAAACCAAAATCTTTGACTCTATCAGGACATCAGAAAATGTTATAGAAAGCTTTATAAGATAGAATAACAAATGCAGTTTTGGGGGCATTTTTTTTCCCACAATGAGTGAAATGAATGGATTTTTCCGCTCCTTCCTGCTGGATCCACTTCCAGCCTAACAGGAACTTTATACGTTTTTCTGCTTAACAGTTTGGTAAAATATAAAACCGCAAATTTCTATTTTTATATTAACAGAAATTCCCAGTAAGCGTTCTGAGGAAAACTTCATGTTGTTACGAAATTATAAAGTAGAAGATGAAGATATAATGCAGCGCTCTTCAGGAGAAAACCTTAATGTTCATCCAGGACTTCACAGTACAGAATTATCATATAATAGGGAACCTTTTACTGAACAATCGCACGTTGTTATCACAGGTACAGCTCAAAAAGGTGGTAAAAGTGGTAAACAGTTCACAAAAAGCTTGGACCTTTCTAAACAAAAAAGAACTCACACAGGAGAGAAGCCATATTCATGTTCAGAATGTGGAAAATGTTTTACACAAAAATCAGATCTTGTTAATCATCATAGATTTCACACAGGAGACAAACCATATTCATGTTCAGAATGTGGGAAATGTTTTACACAGAAATCACATCTTATTACACATGAGAGAAGTCACACAGGAGACAAACCATATTCATGTTCAGAATGTGGGAAATGTTTTGCACAAAAAT
Source organism: Bufo gargarizans (assembly GCF_014858855.1). Classification (NCBI taxonomy): domain Eukaryota; kingdom Metazoa; phylum Chordata; class Amphibia; order Anura; family Bufonidae; genus Bufo; species Bufo gargarizans. The sequence continues at coordinate 746,770,749 of NC_058080.1, read as the reverse complement.
CAGCCCTTGTTAAACATCATAGATTTCACACACGAGACAAACCATATTCATGTTCAGAATGTGAGAAATGTTTTACACAGAAATCTCATCTGATTACACATGAGAGAAGTCACACAGGAGAGAAGCCATTTTCATGTTCAGAATGTGGAAAATGTTTTACACAGAAATCTCATCTGATTACACATGAGAGAATTCACACGGGAGAGAAGCCATATTCATGTTCAGAATGTGGAAAATGTTTTACACAAAAATCAGATCTTGTTAAACATGAGACCAGTCACACAGGAGAGAAGCCATATTTATGTTCAGAATGTGGGAAATGTTTTATACAAAAATCAGTCCTTGTTAATCATCAGAGATTTCACACAGGAGAGAAGCCATATTCATGTTCAGAATGTGGGAAATGTTTTACACACAAATCGGATCTTGTTAAACATCAGAGAAGTCACACAGGAGAGAAGCCATATTCATGTTCAGAATGTGGGAAATGTTTTACGCAGAAATCTCATCTTATTACACATAAGAGAAGTCACACAGGAGAAAAGTCATATTCATGTTTAGAATGTGGAAAATGTTTTACACAAAAATCTGATCTTGTTAAACATCAGAGAGTTCAAACAGGAGAGAAGCCATTTTCATGTTCAGAATGTGGGAACTGTTTTACACACAAATCAGATCTTGTTAAACATCAGACCAGTCATACAGTAGAGAAGCCATATTTATGTTCAGAATGTGGGAAATGTTTTAAACATAAATCAAATCTTATTACACATGAGAGAAGCCACACAGGAGAGAAGCCATATTCATGTACAGAATGTGAAAAATGTTTTACACAGAAAGTACATCTTATTACACATCAGAGAAGCCACACAGGAGAGAAGCCATATTCATGTTCAGAATGTGGAAAATGTTTTGCACGCAAATCAGTCCTTGTTAAACATCATAGATTTCACACAGGAGACAAACCATATTCATGTTCAGAATGTGGGAAATGTTTTACACAGAAATCACATCTTGTTACACATCAGAGATTTCACACAGGAGAGACACCATATTCGTGTTCAGAATGTGGGAAATGTTTTAAAAATAAATCACATCTTGTTACACATGAGAGAAGTCACACAGGAGAGAAGCCGTATTTATGTTGAGAATGTGGGGAATTTTTTAGAAGTAAACCACATCTTGTTATTCATGAGAAAATTCACACAAGAGGTACACTATATTGATGTTCAGAATGTGGGAAATGTTTTACAAAAAAATCAGGTCTTGTTAACCATGAGAAAAGTCACAAAGGAGAGAAACCATTTTCACATATTTTAACATATCATCAATTTATTGATGGACCTTAAACAGCCAATAAAATATTTTTTATTTTTGGTTACAATTATTCTGGATCTCCCAGATGACCAAATTAATATTTCTCTGATGTAAACTGTGACTGAGATCCACAAAGGAAAAGTGTTGTGGATATAAGGAAGAGAAGAAGAGCTTTGTTTACTTCCAGAGCAGTGAAGATTAATTGTCCCCATGAACCTTGCTTCTTATCACTGTATTCACACCTCCCTCCACCCACACTGCGGGAGAGTCCAGAGTGACATGGGGAGAAGTAACAACGCTCCATGGAATTGTTTTAAAAGTAATGGACTCTCCAGGCTTTTGGGGAGATCAATCCTTTCTTCTGTCCTGTGGAAGAAAGATGTTTTAGTTAGCACTTGTCCACTAATATGCTGCAGTCTCTGCTTAGCTCACACAGGCTGCGGGCTCTTCCCTCTATGTCCTGACCACATTATATTAACCAAATAATATTAAATGCTAATGAACAGAAAAGGAACATATCCAGTCAAGATCCTCAACCTGTGGGTTTGCAGCAGAGTCTGCTTTTCAATGAGCAGGTACGCACTAAACTGTCTTCCATGGCACAGAAGAAAAGATGGGTTTTCTAAAAACAAAACAGGAGAACCCTTATAAAGATAAAAGAAAATCTTATATTTGTGCCAGGAAATGTTGATGAATTATTGGTATTTTGTATGTCTCAGATAAGTACTGGCCGGTAGGTCGCCCGCTCATTTATGCTCTGCTTGTTGAAAAACTAATGCATGTAATACAATTTCTTCTTTTTAACAACATATTGTATTAGATTTTTCTTCTTTTTAACAACATATTTTATTAGATTTTCTCAATACAATTCCGACCCCGGGTGTGAGATGTAATAAGAGTATAAGAAAAGTATGTAAAATATACAACTGCACAAGAGCAACATCGTTATACAGCTATATGGTCACAATATAATCAAACTATTTATCTCTGGGGGATTCACAGTTTTCATTTCAGGTTGTATATGTCACGTAGTGATGTTGGAGGGAACACCACACCGACCACAGGATGGAAGGGAAAAGCAACTAGGCCTCAGAGCTAGGGAAAGGAAAACAGACACCACCTATGGAAACCCTAAGACCCTGGAGCAGGCGTGTGACGTAGTGAGTTACGCTGATGCCCGCCCAGCTTCCTGCCTGCTACAGAAGATTGTAGTAAGTACTACAGGCTGGATTGCACATGATTTCTATAGTTTAACATTGCCTACAGGTTAGATATGATTACTACAGAGAGCCGGGCCCGGTGTAATAGAATACAGTGACTGCATCGGGCCCCGCTGCCATTACAAAACCAGATGCCGTCCCCCAGCCTCTTCTCCCTCCCTGCTGATACACCCGCTGGCTGCGCTCTGCAGCATCATGGCGGAGGTGTATCAGTTTATATTGCAGGATTCGCCCCATAAGACGCACTGACATTTTGCCCCCACTTTTGGGGGGGTGGAGTGCGTCTTATAGGACGAAAAATACGGTAAATGGACGAGCAGGAACTCAAAAGAGGACAACACACCAGCACTTCCAAAACCAAACTGAAGTTATCAACTGCATAGCATGATGGGTTAAGCCACTCTAAATAGAGGAGTTGTAATGACCACTAAGCTACAGCTGAGACAAGGGTTGTGGTTATTACCAGCAACAACACTGAAAACAAGTAAACCAAAGAGGTTGTCAGATAACATCACGTGCAGCCAATCTCTTAGCTCTGACACCTGTCACGTTAGAGACCGCAACATTTAGATTCAAAATTGATGCTGGCGGCTTCCAGAAAACATCTGATAAATCCTGAATAGGAAGATGTATAGTTTCTTGACCAAACGCTGGTGCTGGGCTTTAATCTGGAGCACTGTGCATGTACACTGCAGGATTAAAGTATCTGCTTCTACAATTTAGCCAGGAGTCACTGACAGCCGAAGACCAGGAGGAGTAGACAGAATTGATTTATTACCGTTTCCGCCGTCTCCTTTCCTTACTACATAGCGTTTAATGAGTGCAGTTTCACATCTACTGCAGCAATTCCGGCAGGCTCTTCCTGCATAGAAGAGCCTGCTGGAGTTCTCTGAATCCGGCACTGTCCAATGCAATCATAATGTCCGCTGGCCCCATTAACTATAGTGGGGTCCGGCAGATATGCAGAGAATTGGTTGGACATAAACCGCTGCACACTGCGGTATTTGTCCGGCCGATTCCTGGCATTCTCAGCGAGAACTGGCAGCCATGTCACCCTGTAACAGATGTGAAAGTAGCCTAAGCGACTCCAGCTCAACTTTTGCAATATAATAGGCTGAACTGGGGAAATAAAGTTAGAACTGTTAAACCATCACATCCGCACTAAATCACAAAAAGAAAATGTCCAGTCACGAAGACCTTTTTAGGCCTGGTCATTAAAGGGTTGCTAAGTTTTTTATATTTTACATTTTACAATTAAAGAGTTATTCTCATCTCAGACATTTATGAGGCTGCGAGAAGAGGTCTGGTTTATGGAAACAATAGGACAGTAATCTCGGTTTATTGGTAATCAAGCCTCCACTGAAACTTGGATACACTGGGCTGGGTGAGGGGTTCCCAGTTCTACAGATACCTGCAGGTCCCAAGGACGCAGCATATGCCATACATTTCTGAGATTGCTGTTTTAATGATATTGAAGATAATGTCATGTAGTATTGCCCTGAAGTGAAATCCTGTGTGACTATTTCTCAGACTTGCTCCATGTTCTCCCACCTGAAGCCGTGTTCAAGGAAGCCTGTAGATTAAGGACACTCCGAGTTCCCCGAAGTTCTCTGTAACAACCATTGACTGTATTGGTGGATTGTCATAGACTGGACTATTTTTGTTCTCGACCTGTGTTTAACAATAAAAGGGTTTCCTTTTGTCAAATAAGTTTTACTGTTTCGGTCTGTTGTTCCACGTATGCCATATCTAGACACAACCATTTCTATAGCTGTAATACTAGTTTTCTTCAAATTTGTTGTCAATGGTGGACAGTGCTCATTGATGAAGAACACCACCCTGATAAAAGGGATGAGTCCTCAAGATAAATCAGTGGTTTGAAGGCAACATTACATAGTAAGGGTGACAGGGAGCAATCCCGAGTCATCCCCTTGGTTAATTTAAATGATTCAGAAAGAAGCCTTGAGTATAAATTTAAACTGGGTTTTTTATATAGGTCCGAGATGAAGACTCTGAAATTACCCCAAACGCTCGTCTTGTCTTGTACCTTCCCCAGCCAGCTCAACCTAACAGTATTAAAGGCTTTTTGTGTGCAGTGCTAGCAATGTGATATACTCACCCATCTAAGGATGGTTCCAGACAGGGGCGGATTGGCCATAGACCCTACAGGCAAATTTCCCGGTGGGCCGATGCCTAGGAGGGCCACCCAAGCCCTCCTAATGATCTGATTCTCTCCTACACAACTGTTCAGCAGCCACAGGTGCCCTCCTGAGTTCAACTGAATCGATGTCCTCAGGACAGTGATACCGTTCAATTCAGTGGTGCAGGATGCAGTATTTTGTGCTGCACTGTGGTATTTGGATCAGCTGGGGCGGTGTATTGCTCTGCACTATGGTATTGCTGGTGCTGCCTAGTTATTTTGTCCCTGCCTACATATGTTATCCCTGACTAATTATGTTGCTCTGCCTTCTGTCAATTTGGACCCTCCTGCAATATGGGGCCATTTTTCCTTTTTTTTCCAGGGCCACTTTTAGTTTCCAGTCCGCCCCTGGTTCCAGACCTTGTCTAGAACTTTCAGGGCCTTGCAGGGTTTCATAACAGCCACTCTTCTGCCAACAAACATATTGGCATTTTTGACTATAGCTTCAAGTCAGTTTATATCAAGCAAATAAGCTGATATGAACGTGAGATCATTAGGAAGTTTCTTGCCTTTTTGTAGCAATTTTATATAAGCCACCTTTAGGAATCCGGCATCAAAACCTGTGCGTAAAATATTGTAATAGCTCAACAGAGGAGGAGTAATCGGTTCTGACAGCATTTTATAAATTCCCACTGTGTAGCCACCAGGGACAGGAGATTTGTTATTGTGTGTTATTTATGGTCCAGCATTTCTTAATTTTGCAATAAATGCTTCAGGAGGAGCCCAACAAAATATGGAGAGTTCTTGATGAAAGATAAAAGTTAAAAGGATTTTAAGGGCTTCTGTCACCCCACTAAACCGTTTTTTTTTTGTTTACTTATAATCCCTATACTGCGATTTATGCCTAAATAATCTAATTAATCATTTTGGTCCACTAGAATTTGTTTAAAACGTGCTTTTAAAATATGCAAATTACCTTGCTACCAGCAAGTAGGGTGGCTACTTGCTGGTAGCAGCCGCATCCTCCGATCCTAAAGATGCCCCCTCTGCATGTTGATTGACAGGGCCAGGGAACGGGATCGTCCTCTGCTGGCCCTGTCTGCTATCAAGATCTCGCGCCTGCGCCGTAGCGGTATTCAGTCGGCGCAGGCGCACTGAGAGGCGGATGCTCGCTCGGCCGCTCCATCCTCAATGCGCCTGCACTGATGACGTCACATCTACACCCGGCGCAGGCGCATTGAGGATGGAGCGGCCGCCTCTCAGTGCGCCTGCGCCGATTGAAGACAGGTACGGCGCAGGCGCAAGATTTTGAATGCAAACAGGGCCAGCAGAGAACGATCCCGTTCCCTGGCCCTGTCAATCAACATGCGGAGGGGGCGTCTTTAGGATCGGAGGATGCGGCTGCTACCAGCAAGTAGCCGCCCTACTTGCTGGTAGCAAGGTCATTTGCATATTTTAAAAGCACGTTTTAAACAAAATCTACTGAACCGAAATGATTAATTAGATTATGTAGGCATAAATCGCAGTATAGGGATTATAAGTAAACAAAAAAAAACAAAAAACGGTTTAGTGGGGTGACAGAAGCCCTTTAATTCGCATAAAAAGAAAAGGTTACAAAGTTTAGGAGGAGAAAAATAAAGCACAGCAAATGAATCTCAAAAAGTAACCAGCAAGCAATTAAACAATTTAAATTAGTGAAGAAGTAATTCCCCTGAAGTAACGTATATGTGTGAATCTGTGTGTAGAGAGCAACAGATGTCTATCAAAGAATGTTCTCCCATTGTCATGAGACAAAGCCGTTTTATAGTCTGTCTCTCCATAGAGTTACATTGTATCCTAAATGTAACATTCTAACAAACATACATGGTTAACCAGTAAGACCCCTTACATCATGGTTTTCTAAGCAATCCTTATTTGTTGAGGGCACTTTCACACTTGAGGCAGAGTGATCCGGAAAGCAGTTCCTTCGCCGGAGTGATCCGGCAATCTGCATGCAAACGGACAGCATTTGTAGATGGATCCGGATGCGTCTCACAAATGCATTGCAAGAACGGATCCGTCTGTCCATTTGTCATATGGACAAACGGATCCGTTTTGATTTTTTTCACATTTCCTTTAAAATATTATCTCCCTGATTAATTTATTTCTTATTACTATATGTTTTCCTAATCCTATACATAATAAAAATTTGGAAGATAACACACAAAAATATAATAATAATAGGATGGGGCAACGTATTCCCAACTGCTGTTTGTGCAGAAGATCTTGTCCACATATTTACAGATTTCTTCAATTTTCCCCACCAAGATGTTCCAGATATGTTATTCCATTCATGTTCTATTTTTGATCATCCCACGGAAATGTGTCAGTTTGAGTGAGATTGAATTGCATTGGAAGGGTTTTCAATTGATTTGTATTTATGGAAGAAATATTAAGTCTTCCTAAATTCATAGAAATAGCTCTCAAATCTCTTTCCAAACAATATAGACCTCTTGTCAAATTCTCGTAATGTACACAAGAAGAAAAGAACGCTACGACCTTTTCTTTCTCAGACATCACTTGTACACAAATTTTGTTTGGACCAGCTTGAGTTACCAAATCATGAATTGTGTACACATTCTCAATCCGTGCATGGCAAGAAGTTTGATTATGGAAACAAGAATGAGAAATCGTCTTATCTTGCTCCGGTAAACAGATTATTTTATAAACAAAGTGTAGACATGAAGAAAGATCCAATTGTACTATATGAGAACCATCATATGCAAATTAAATATATTGTAATTGATAATAAATCAACTGTGTTTCACTCACGGGAACTCCTAAAACAGTTACTGGAACAACCATTTGTTCTCTTCCAGCTACTGGAATCAATGAGGTCGCTGTACATGTGTTCTCATTACATCCTAACCACTTATTTACCCACAAATCTATATGTCTCATACTATAATTATATTCCATAGGTAAATTTTCCAGTATACCAAGTGGAGTAATTCCACTATGTAAACATAGAAACATAGAATGTGTCGGCAGATAAGAACCATTTGGCCCATCTAGTCTGCCCAATATACTGAATACTATGGATAGCCCCTGGCCCTATCTTATATGAAGGATGGCCTTATGCCTATCTCATGCATGCTTAAACTCCTCCACTGTATTTGCAGCTACCACTTCTGCAGGAAGGCTATTCCATGCATCCACTACCCTCTCAGTAAAGTAATACTTCCTGATATTACTTTTAAACCTTTGCCCCTCTAATTTAAAATTATGTCCTCTTGTAGCAGTTTTTCTTCTTTTAAATATTCTCTCCTCTTTTACCTTGTTGATTCCCTTTATGTATTTAGCAGTTTCTCTCATCTCCCCTCTGTCTCGTCTTTCTTCCAAGCTATACATGTTAAGGTCCTTTAATCTTTCCTGGTAAGTTTTATCCTGCAATCCATGTACCAGTTTAGTAGCTCTTCTCTGAACTCTCTCCAAAGTATCAATATCCTTCTGGAGATATGGCCTCCAGTACTGCGCACAATACTCCAAAGGAGGTCTCACTAGTGCTCTGTAGAGCGGCATGAGCACCTCCCTCTGTCTACTGGTAATGCCTCTCCCTATACACCCCAGCATTCTGCTAGCATTTCCTGCTGCTCTGTGACATTGTCTGCCTACCTTTAAGTCTTCTGAAATAATGACCCCTAAATCCCTTTCCTCAGATACTGAGGTTAGGACTGTATCACTGATTTTATATTCTGCTCTTGGGTTTTTACGCCCCAGGTGCATTATCTTGCACTTATCAACATAAAATTTTAGTTCCCAGATTTTTGACCATTCCTCTAGTTTTCCTAAGTCCTTTTCCATTTGGTGTATTCCTCCAGGAACATCAACCCTGTAACAAATCTTTGTGTCATCAGCAAAAAGACACACCTTACCATCGAGGCCTTCTGCAATTTCGCTGATAAAGATTTTAAACAATATGGGTCCCAGAACAGATCTTTGAGGTACCCCACTGGTAACAAGACCATGGTCTGAATATACTCCATTGACTACAACCCTCTGTTGTCTGTCCCTCAGCCACTGCCTAATCCATTCAACAATATGGGAGTCCAAGCCCAAAGACTGCAATTTATTGATAAGCCTTCTATGTGGGACAGTATCAAAAGCCTTACTGAAGTCTACATAAGCGATGTCTACTGCACCTCCGCCATCTATTGTTTTAGTCACCCAATCAAAAAAATCAATAAGATTAGTTTGACATGATCTCCCTGAAGTAAACCCATGCTGTTTTTCATCTTTCAATCCATGCGATTTTAGATGTTCCACAATCCTCTCCTTAAGTATGGTTTCCATGAATTTCCCCACTATTGATGTCAGGCTTACTGGCCTATAGTTGCCCAATTCCTCCCTACTACCTTTCTTGTGAATGGGCACAACATTTGCAAATTTCCAATCTTCTGGGACGACTCCTGTTGCCAGTGATTGGTTAAATGAATCTGTTAATGGTTTTGCTAGTTCACCGCTAAGCTCTTTTAATAGCTTTGGGTGTATCCCATCAGGCCCCTGTGACTTATTTGTATTAATTTTAGACAGCTGACTTAGAACCTCTTCCTTTGTAAAGGCACATGCATCAAAAGATTAATTAGTCTTCTTTCCTAACTCAGGTCCTTCTCCTTCATTCTCCTTTGTAAAGACTGAACAGAAGTATTCATTGAGGCAGTCAGCTAGTTCTTTATCTTCTTCCATATACCTTCCTTCTTTTGTTTTTAATTTGGTAATTCCTTGTTTTAGTTTCCTTTTTTTCATTTATGTATCTGAAGAATGTCTTACTGCCTGACTGAGCTAATTTCTCTTCTGCCTGTACTTTAGAAGCTCTTATAACTTGTTTGGCCTCTCTCTCCCTAATCTTATAAATTTGCCTGTCATCCTCGTTTTAGTTTTTTTTTATAATTACTAAATGCTATTTTTTTTTTTTACTTTATGTTTATTAAACATTTTTCATTTTCCAAGTATCAAAATATGAAGCAAAATCTTCCACAGACAACATGACTATGGTAATGTGTGACATTGTATGTTTAAATGGTGATTTATGTCCTGTTGTCCCCACATGTGTATTGGCGATTTCCCTTTGCCCTGAGAGATAATTGAATTGCTCCTCGGGTGTCTCCAGGGCAGAGAGGAGGAAACCATGATGCATTGTGGGGATGTATTGTGTCTGTGTATCCAGAATTGCTGCATATCTGTCCTGTGTCACAGTCTTCCTTCTGGTCCCCTAGGGGCGTGTCCACCAGATGGGGACCTGCATAAATACGGGCGAGTAACCCTCAATAAAGAGTTGCTGTTTTTACATTCAACATAGAGCCTCGTCTCATGTGTGTGGGGATTGCTATACGTGTATACTCCCCTGGCTATTACTCCTAGCTCTTGTAAGAGCTGTTCCTGTTCCTGGTTCCTGTGGTGGTATCGGTGTCGAGCGGAGTGCTTGGAGTCCCCGGGAGGCACAGGGAGCATCCATTAACGGAGGTACCCGGTCGGGGTGATAGGAGATCCGTTACATAATGTAGCCAAAATATAAGAATTTACAAGATCCTCAAAAAAGATCTAGGAAGGGGACAATTAATAGTTTGGCGAAGGTATATAGACGACTGCCTCCTCATCTGGCAGGGTGAGAGGGAGGGTCTAGAAACCTTTATAGCGGACATCAATCTAAACCATTTTAATCTTAAATTCACTAGTTATATTAGTGCCACCTCTGTAGATTTTCTTGATTTGGTTATTTTTGTAGAAGATGGTAGACTTAAAACTAAGACCTTTTTCAAGACCGTAGATGTGAACACTTATATCGAACTAAGTAGTTGCCACCATCCATCTTGGCTTAAAAATATACCTAAAAGCCAGTTCCAGCGCATTTCTAAAAATTGTACTAAAATAGAGGACTATAGAGAACAAGGTCAGATGGTCAAAAATAGATTTCTGGAAAAAGGATATGAAGAAAAATATCTAGACCATTGTAAAGATGAAATAGAACAAAAACGTACTGATGACAAGTCATCAACAAAGAAAAAGAATGAACAGCAAAGGAAAGATTTCAGATGTTTCTGATTTCATGTTTCTGACCCAGTATAATAATAAAGTAGGTCATATTAAGAACATGATCAATAAAAATTGGCATATACTTCAGAACGATCCTGTTCTCAGTAAGGATCTGCCGGATAAACCCCCTGTAGTCTTCAAGAAAGCCAGCAATCTTACTAATAGATTGGTTCGCAGTGCTAGTCTTGCAACCAATAAAAAGCGCATGATTACACAAAAGGGCAAGTTCACATGGTGCGGTTTTTGCATACCATGCAAAAACCGCATTCTAAAAGATCGAGAAAGGTCTGTTGATAGTGTATCATCTATAAAAAGAAAAGATGTAACCCTCAAAATTAGAGGTGATTTTTCCTGTAACAATGTTGGTGTCATCTATCTTTTGGAGTGCCCGTGTGGTCTCCAGTATGTTGGAAGAACCACACGGAGCCTCAAGACTCAAGTTCAGGAACACATTCGTAATATCAAAAAAGGGCTGGAGACGCATAGTGTGTTGTTACATTTTAAGATCCATCACGAAAAAAACCTGAGGGGTTTGCGTTTTACTGGCATAGAAATGGTACATACCCCTGTACGAGGAGGCGACTTAATTGCCTTATTGAATAAAAAGGAGGTAGAGTTGATGTTTCTTTTAGGCACCATTCAGCCACAAGGGTTAAACATCGAATGTGATGTTAATGCCTGCATAGTTTAAATACTGTTTTTGGTGCCTGTTATAAGTCGGTTATGTCCTTTAACTTGTCACTATTGATTTTTACCACCTTTGTGTTCATTTTTAATCTGTTGTATGTGTTTGTTTTCTGCCTTGTAATTTCCTCAAAGAATCTGGATGTGATCATGACTAGAGTTGAGCGAACACCTGGATGTTCGGGTTCGAGAAGTTCGGCCGAACATCCCGGAAATGTTCGGGTTCGGGATCCGAACCCGATCCGAACTTCGTCCCGAACCCGAACCCCATTGAAGTCAATGGGGACCCGAACTTTTAGGCACTAAAAAGGCTGTAAAACAGCCCAGGAAAGAGCTAGAGGGCTGCAAAAGGCAGCAACATGTAGGTAAATCCCCTGCAAACAAATGTGGATAGGGAAATGAATTAAAATAAAAATTAAATAAATAAAAATTAACCAAAATCAATTGGAGAGAGGTCCCATAGCAGAGAATCTGGCTTCACGTCACCCACCACTGTAAGAGTCCATTTTCATAAATTTAGGCCCAGCACCCAGGCAGAGGAGACAGGTCCCGTAACAGAGAATCTGGCTTCATGTCAGCAGAGAATTAGTCTGCATGTCATAGCAGAGAATGAGGCTTCACGTCAGCCACCACTGCAACAGTCCATTGGCATATATTTAGGCCCAGCACCCAGGCAGAGGAGGGAGGTCCCGTAACAGAGAATCTGTCTTCATGTCAGCAGAGAATCAGTCTGCATGTCATAGCAGAGAATGAGGCTTCACGTCAGCCACCACTGCAACAGTCCATTGGCATATATTTAGGCCCAGCACCCAGGCAGAGGAGGGAGGTCCCGTAACAGAGAATCTGGCTTCATGTCAGCAGAGAATCAGTCTGCATGTCATAGCAGAGAATGAGGCTTCACGTCAGCCACCACTGCAACAGTCCATTGGCATATATTTAGGCCCAGCACCCAGGCAGAGGAGAGAGGTCCCGTAACAGAGAATCTGTCTTCATGTCAGCAGAGAATCAGTCTGCATGTCATAGCAGAGAATGAGGCTTCACGTCAGCCACCACTGCAACAGTCCATTGGCATATATTTAGGCCCAGCACACACACAGGCAGAGGAGAGAGGTCCCGTAACAGAGAATCTGTCTTCATGTCAGCAGAGAATTAGTCTGCATGTCATAGCAGAGAATGAGGCTTCACGTCAGCCACCACTGCAACAGTCCATTGGCATATATTTAGGCCCAGCACCCAGGCAGAGGAGGGAGGTCCCGTAACAGAGAATCTGGCTTCATGTCAGCAGAGAATCAGTCTGCATGTCATAGCAGAGAATGAGGCTTCACGTCACCCACCACTGCAACAGTCCATTGTCATATATTTAGGCCCAGCACACAGGCAGAGGAGAGAGGTCCCGTAACAGACAATCTGGCTTCATGTCAGCAGAGAATTAGTCTGCATGTCATAGCAGAGAATGAGGCTTCACGTCAGCCACCACTGCAACAGTCCATTGGCATATATTTAGGCCCAGCACCCAGGCAGAGGAGAGAGGTCCCGTAACAGACAATCTGGCTTCATGTCAGCAGAGAATCATTCTGCATGTCATAGCAGAGAATCAGGCTTCACGTCACCCAACATTGGAACAGTCCATTGGCATATATTTAGGCCCCGGCACCCAGACACAGGAGAGGTTCATTCAACTTTGGGTAGCCTCGCAATATAATGGTAAAATGAAAATAAAAATAGGATTGAATGAGGAAGTGCCCTGGAGTCCAATAATATATGGTTAAGGGGAGGTAGTTAATGTCTAATCTGGACAAGGGACGGACAGATCCTGTGGGATCCATGCCTGGTTCATTTTTATGAACGTCAGCTTGTCCACATTGGCTGTAGACAGGCGGCTGCGTTTGTCTGTAATGACGCCCCCTGCCGTGCTGAATACACGTTCAGACAAAACGCTGGCCGCCGGGCAGGCCAGCACCTCCAAGGCATAAAAGGCTAGCTCTGGCCACGTGGACAATTTAGAGACCCAGAAGTTGAATGGGGCCGAACCATCAGTCAGTACGTGGAGGGGTGTGCACACGTACTGTTCCACCATGTTAGTGAAATGTTGCCTCCTGCTAACACGTTGCGTATCAGGTGGTGGTGCAGTTAGCTGTGGCGTGTTGACAAAAGTTTTCCACATCTCTGCCATGCTAACCCTGCCCTCAAAGGAGCTGGCATTGACACAGCTGCCTTGGCGACCTCTTGCTCCTCCTCTGCCTTGGCCTTGGGCTTCCACTTGTTCCCCTGTGACATTTGGGAATGCTCTCAGTAGCGCGTCTATCAACGTGCGCTTGTACTCGCGCATCTTCCTATCACGCTCCAGTGCAGGAAGTAAGGTGGGCACATTGTCTTTGTAGCGTGGATCCAGCAGGGTGGCAACCCAGTAGTCCGCACAGGTTAAAATGTGGGCAACTCTGCTGTCGTTGCGCAGGCACTGCAGCATGTAGTCGCTCATGTGTGCCAGGCTGCCCAGGGGTAAGGACAAGCTGTCCTCTGTGGGAGGCGTATCGTCATCGTCCTGCCTTTCCCCCCAGCCACGCACCAGTGATGGACCCGAGCTGCGTTGGGTGCCACCCCGCTGTGACCATGCTTCATCCTCATCCTCCTCCACCTCCTCCTCATCCTCGTCCTCCTCGTCCTCCAGTAGTGGGCCCTGTCTGGCCACATTTGTACCTGGCCTCTGCTGTTGCCAAAAACCTCCCTCTGAGTCACTTCGAAGAGACTGGCCTGAAAGTGCTAAAAATGACCCCTCTTCCTCCTCCTCCTCCTCCTGGGCCACCTCCTCTTGCATCATCGCCCTAAGTGTTTTCTCAAGGAGACATAGAAGTGGTATTGTAACGCTGATAACGGCGTCATCGCCACTGGCCATGTTGGTGGAGTACTCGAAACAGCGCAACAGGGCACACAGGTCTCGCATGGAGGCCCAGTCATTGGTGGTGAAGTGGTGCTGTTCTGTAGTGCGACTGACCCGTGCGTGCTGCAGCTGAAACTCCACTATGGCCTGCTGCTGCTCGCACAGTCTGTCCAGCATGTGCAAGGTGGAGTTCCACCTGGTGGGCACGCCGCATATGAGGCGGTGAGCGGGAAGGCCGAAGTTACGCTGTAGCGCAGACAGGCGAGCAGCGGCAGGATGTGAACGCCGGAAGCGCGAACAGACGGCCCGCACTTTATGCAGCAGCTCTGACATGTCGGGGTAGTTGTGAATGAACTTCTGCACCACCAAATTCAGCACATGCGCCAAGCAAGGGATGTGCGTCAAATTGGCTAGTCCCAGAGCTGCAACGAGATTTCGCCCATTATCACACACCACCAGGCCGGGCTTGAGGCTCACCGGCAGCAACCACTCGTCGGTCTGTTGTTCTATACCCCGCCACAACTCCTGTGCGGTGTGGGGCCTGTCCCCCAAACATATGAGTTTCAGAATGGCCTGCTGACGTTTACCCCGGGCTGTGCTGAAGTTGGTGGTGAAGGTGTGTGGCTGACTGGATGAGCAGGTGGAAGAAGAGGAGGAGGAAGCCGAGAAGGAGGAGGTGGCAACAGGAGGCAAAGAATGTTGCCCTGCGATCCTTGGCGGCGGAAGGACGTGCGCCAAACAGCTCTCCGCCTGGGGCCCAGCTGCCACTACATTTACCCAGTGTGCAGTTAGGGAGATATAGCGTCCCTGGCCGTGCTTACTGGTCCACGTATCTGTGGTTAGGTGGACCTTGCCACAGATGGCGTTGCGCAGTGCACACTTGATTTTATCGGATACTTGGTTGTGCAGGGAAGGCACGGCTCTCTTGGAGAAGTAGTGGCGGCTGGGAACAACATACTGTGGGACAGCAAGCGACATGAGCTGTTTGAAGCTGTCTGTGTCCACCAGCCTAAATGACAGCATTTCATAGGCCAGTAGTTTAGAAATGCTGGCATTCAGGGCCAGGGATCGAGGGTGGCTAGGTGGGAATTTACGCTTTCTCTCAAATGTTTGTGAGATGGAGAGCTGAACGCTGCCGTGTGACATGGTTGAGACGCTTGGTGACGGAGGTGGTGGTGGTGGTGTTGGTGGTACATCCCCTGTTTGCTGGGCGGCAGGTGCCAACGTTCCTCCAGAGGCGGAGGAAGAGGCCGAGGCGGCAGCAGCAGAAGAGGCCGAGGCGGCAGCAGCAGAAGAGGTAGCAGGGGGAGCCTGAGTGACTTCCTTGGTTTTAAGGTGTTTACTCCACTGCAGTTCATGCTTTGCATGCAGGTGCCTGGTCATGCAGGTTGTGCTCAGGTTCAGAACGTTAATGCCTCGCTTAAGGCTCTGATGGCACAGCGTGCAAACCACTCGGGTCTTGTCGTCAGCACATTGTTTGAAGAAGTGCCATGCCAGGGAACTCCTTGAAGCTGCCTTTGGGGTGCTCGGTCCCAGATGGCGGCGGGCAGTAGCAGGCGGAGTCTCTTGGCGGCGGGTGTTCTGCTTTTGCCCACTGCTCCCTCTTTTGCTACGCTGTTGGCTCGGTCTCACCACTGCCTCTTCCTCCGAACTGTGAAAGTCAGTGGCACGACCTTCATTCCATGTGGGGTCTAGGACCTCATCATCCCCTGCATCGTCTTCCACCCAGTCTTGATCCCTGACCTCCTGTTCAGTCTGCACACTGCAGAAAGACGCAGCAGTTGGCACCTGTGTTTCGTCATCATCAGAGACATGCTGAGGTGGTATTCCCATGTCCTCATCATCAGGAAACATAAGTGGTTGTGCGTCAGTGCATTCTATATCTTTCACCGCTGGGGAAGGGCTAGGTGGATGCCCTTGGGAAACCCTGCCAGCGGAGTCTTCAAACAGCATAAGAGACTGCTGCATAACTTGAGGCTGAGACAGTTTCCCTGGTATGCATGGGGGTGATGTGACAGACTGATGAGGTTGGTTTTCAGGCGCCATCTGTGCGCTTTCTGCAGAAGACTGGGTGGGAGATAATGTGAACGTGCTGGATCCACTGTCGGCCACCCAATTGACTAATGCCTGTACCTGCTCAGGCCTTACCATCCTTAGAACGGCATTGGGCCCCACCATATATCGCTGTAAATTCTGGCGGCTACTGGGACCTGAGGTAGTTGGTACACTAGGACGTGTGGATGTGGCAGAACGGCCACGTCCTCTCCCAGCACCAGAGGGTCCACTAACACCACCACGACCATGTCCACGTCCGCGTCCCTTACTAGATGTTTTTCTCATTGTTATGGTTCACCACAACAACAAAAATATTATTTGGCCCAATGTATTGTATTCAAATTCAGCGGGATATAAATTTGAGGCCTAGTATTTAGGCGCTGGGTGACCGGTATGGATTTACTAACAGAATTAGACTTGGAAATGCACAGTAGCGGGTGTGTGTGAAGTTATTCTGAATGACCCTATGTGCACCTTGAATATGATCTACCCTTTTAGGGATAGATTTCAAATAGCTCTGATACAGCAGAAACCACTAAATTATGAAATTGCTAAATTGGGAATTGTATTTCAACCCAGAACAAAAAATGTGCTTTGACGGACACTAAATAACTTTCCCAGCCACAACAGGACAGCGGTAACGAGAGATTTAGCGGGATATAAATTTGAGGCCTAGTATTTAGGCGCTGGGTGACAGGTATGGGTTTAGTGACAGAATTAGACTTGGAAATGCACAGTAGCGTGTGTGTGAAGTTATTCTGAATGACCCTATGTGCACCTTGAATATTATATACCCTTTTAGGGATAGATTTCAAATAGCTCTGATATAGCAGGAACCACTAAATTATGAAATTGCTAAATTGGGAATTGTACTTCAACCCAGAACAAAAAATGTGCTTTGACGGACACTAAATAACTTTCCCAGCCACAACAGGACAGCGGTAACGAGAGATTTAGCGGGATATAAATTTGAGGCCTAGTATTTAGGCGCTGGGTGACCGGTATGGATTTAGTGACAGAATTAGACTGGGATATGGCCAAAAAATAACCACACTATTGCTGGTTAAATGCACTTGGTGACGGGCGCAGCTTGCCCCTGATGTAGTATATGGCCAAAAAATGAACAGACTATTGCTGGTTAAATGCACTTGGTGTCACAGCTTGACGAACCACACTACTGAGGGTTAAATGCACTTGGTGACGGGCGCAGCTTGCCCCTGATGTAGTATATGGCCAAAAAATGAACAGACTATTGCTGGTTAAATGCACTTGGTGTCACAGCTTGACCAACCACACTACTGAGGGTTAAATGCACTTGGTGACGGGCGCAGCTTGCCCCTGATGTAGTATATGGCCAAAAAATGAACAGACTATTGCTGGTTAAATGCACTTGGTGTCACAGCTTGACGAACCACACTACTGAGGGTTAAATGCACTTGGTGACGGGCGCAGCTTGCCCCTGATGTAGTATATGGCCAAAAAATAAACAGACTATTGCTGGTTAAATGCACTTGGTGTGACAGCTTCACCCTGATGTAGGCTTTAGCCAAAAAACAACCACACCATTGAGGGTTAAATGCACTTGGTCGCAGCTTGGATGCACTTGGTCGCAGCACCGCACAAGACACAAAATGGCCGCCGATCACCCCAGAAAAAAGTGACTGACAAACGGTCTGGGCAGCCTAAAAACAGTGAGTGAGCATTTGAATTTCAGCAGCTCAATGATGCACAGCTGCAGATCGATCGATTAATCAAGTGAAGTCCTTTGGAGGAGTTAATCACTGCCTAATCTCGCCCTACTGTCGCATCCGCAACCTCTCCCTACGCTAATCAGAGCAGAGTGACGGGCGGCGCTATGTGACTCCAGCTTAAATAGAGGCTGGGTCACATGGTGCTCTGGCCAATCACAGCCATGCCAATAGTAGGCATGGCTGTGACGGCCTCTTGGGGCAAGTAGTATGACGCTTGTTGATTGGCTGCTTTGCAGCCTTTCAAAAAGCGCCAAGAAAGCGTCACAAAAGCGCCAAGAAAGTGACGAACACCGAACCCGAACCCGGACTTTTACGAAAATGTCCGGGTTCGGGTCCGTGTCACGGACACCCCAAAATTCGGTACGAACCCGAACTATACAGTTCGAGTTCGCTCATCCCTAATCATGACGTATTTTAGGGGAGGTTTCCCTGTTAATTTAAAACCCAGTGGTATCCACTTACCAATTAATGCCCCAGACGAAGCATTATGGCGCATTATACCTGTACTTTTGTGAGTATATTAAATATATTTTTATCTGACTTATCGGTACGTACTTCACCATACTTGCGACTTCCTTCCTTTAAGATCCTTGGAAGTAGGAGTCTGGTGTTATCTTGTTGAAGCGGCATTTAACCTGTTAGACCGTTTTTTGGATTAGGATCGCTTGAACCGACGGCTTCTGATTCATGCTCGCTTCATCAACTGAGCCCTTTTTAGAAGACACCGATGAGATGTCTATCCTCTCGCTCTATGAGTGGAGTCTTGTGAGTATATTTTGTACACAAGGCGTGTTAAGTGTTGTAACATACTACACTATAGTGCTCTTCTTTGCTACAGAGTTTTGATAGAAGACATCATTAAGATCCTATCCACCTGTTCACAAGTGGAGTTTTGTGAGTATACCTTATTCACAAGTGTTTTGGGGCTCACTACACCATAGTGCGTTTTTTCATCACATTACAGGTTTCCATACCATTGTTGGGATTTGATGTGTGCATGTGGCCCTATTGAAGACTTTCTTCGAAGTTAAAACAAAGAGAACTGAAATATACAGAGAAGATTCTTCTCCTGCAGCGCAATCCTTTTTCTATTTTTATATTTGGCGGACTTTTTTACCCACATTGTCTTTGGATTTGCAGCGCTCGAGGGGACAAGTATCTTACACAGAGACTTTATTTTTCTATTGAATAGCCAAAATATAAGAATACATAATAACAGCTGTTAGAAAAAAATCGATAGAGTCGATCCATGTAGATAAGGGTAGAAACAAAAAGAAAGGGGAAGACCAAAGAAGGGATGGGGGGGGGGGGGAAGGAAATAAGAAGCTAGGAGTTCTCTCCCTCGTTATAAGCGGAGCTCTTCATGGTGGAGATCCCAACAGGACCAAGTCTGTAGGAACTTGTCCACAATTCCCCTTGACAAAGCCATATAATATTCTAAAGAGCGAATATCCTGGATACGGGAGCAACATTCCGCCTTAGACGGGGGAGTGGTTCTATTCCAAAAGAGGGCTATCAAACCCTTTGCTGCAGTGAGAAGATGCAGGAGCAGCCCGGAGTTGTGACCCCTCATATCCGTAGGTGGGCCATTCAACAAGTATGAAAGGGGATCCAACCTCACTGAATGCCCTAAAACGTCCAGCAGTACAGAAGCTACCGCCCTCCAAAAGGGTATTACCAGGGGACACGTCCAGAATATGTGGTATATAGAAGCCCCGTTGGCTGAGCATCTCCAGCAAACATTAGGGATATTCCTATTTAAGGCATGCAGCACCTCTGGTGTGTGATACCAGTGCATCAGTAATTTTATTTGAGTTTCTTTATAAGTTATGCAAGATGAGCTAGTGAAAGCTCTGGACCATATCACCTGCCAGATGTTTATCGGGATTTCCCTATCCAGCCATTTCTACGATTTTAACATATATAAGTGCTTTCCCCCCAGTAAGTAAGTCTGGGTGAAAAGCAGATCATATACACTCACCCAAAGAATTATTAGGAACATCTGTTCTATTTCTCATTAATGTGATTATCTAGTCGACCAATCACATGGCAGTTGCTTCAATGCATGTAGGGTTGTGGTCCTGGTCAAGACAATCTCCTGAACTCCAAACTGAATGTCAGAATGGGAAAAAAAAAAAGGTGGGCTACAGCAGCAGAAGACCCCACCGGGTACCACTCATCTCCACTACAAATAGGAAAAATTTTCACGAGCTCACCAAAATTGGACTGCTGAAGACTGGAAAAATGTTGCCTGATTTGATGAGTCTCAATTTCTGTTGAGATATTCAAATGGTAGAGTCCGAATTTGGCGTAAACAGAATGAGAACATGTATCCATCATGCTTTGTTACCACTGTGCAGGCTGGTGGTGGTGGTGTAATGGTGTGGGGGATGTTTTCTGGGCACACTTTAGGCCCCTTAGTGCCAATTGGTCATCGTTTAAATGCCACGGGCTACCTGAGCATTGTTTCTGACCATGTCCATCCTTTCATGACCACCATGTACCCATCCTCTGATGGCTACTTCCAGCAGGATACTGCACCATATCACAAAGCTGGAATAATTTCAAATTGGTTTCTTGAACATGACAATGAGTTCACTGTACTAAAATGGCCCCACAGTCACCAGATCTCAACCCAATAGAGCATCTTTGGGATGTGGTGGAACGGGAGCTTCGTGCCCTGGATGTGCATCCCTCAAATCTCCATCAACTGCAAGATGCTATCCTATCAATATGGGCCAACATTTCAATAATATAAGCTGTAGAGATGTTAGAAGGAGGTCCTCCTCTTGTATAGTCAGTAATATAAACTATAGAGCTGTTAGAAGGAGGTCCTCCTCTTGTATAGTCAGTAATATAAACTGTAGAGGTCTTGGAAGGAGGTCCTCCTCTTGTATAGTCAGTAATATAAGCTATCGAGGTCTTAAAAGGAGGTCCTCCTCCTGTATAGTCAGTAATATAGGCTGTAGAGCTGTTAGAAGGAGGCCCTCCTCTTGTATAGTCAGTAATATAAGCTGTAGAGGTCTTATAAGGAGGTCCTCCTCCAGTATAGTCAGTAATATAAGCTGTAGAGCTGTTAGAAGGAGGTCCTCCTTTTGTATAGTCAGTAATATAAACTATAGAGCTGTTAGAAGGAGGTCCTCCTCTTGTATAGTCAGTAATATAAGCTGTAGAGCTGTTAGAAGGAGGCCCTCCTCTTGTATAGTCAGTAATATAAGCTGTAGAGCTGTTAGAAGGAGGCCCTCCTCTTGTATAGTCAGTAATATAAGCTGTAGAGATGTTAGAAGGAGGTCCTCCTCCTGGAGTCTGTAATATAAGCTGTAGAGCTGTTAGAAGGAGGTCCTCCTCTTGTATAGTCAGTAGTATAAACTGTAGAGCTGTTAGAAGGAGGTCCTCCTCCTGGAGTCTGTAATATAAGCTGTAGAGCTGTTAGAAGGAGGTCCTCCTCTTGTATAGTCAGTAGTATAAACTGTAGAGCTGTTAGAAGGAGGTCCTCCTCCTGGAGTCTGTAATATAAGCTGTAGAGCTGTTAGAAGGAGGTCCTCCTCTTGTATAGTCAGTAATATAAGCTGTAGAGCTGTTAGAAGGAGGTCCTCCTCCTGGAGTCTGTAATATAAGCTGTAGAGCTGTTAGAAGGAGGTCCTCCTCTTGTATAGTCAGTAGTATAAACTGTAGAGGTGTTAGAAGGAGGTCCTCCTCCTGGAGTCTGTAATATAAGCTGTAGAGCTGTTAGAAGGAGGTCCTCCTCTTGTATAGTCAGTAATATAAACTATAGAGCTGTTAGAAGGAGGTCCTCCTCTTGTATAGTCAGTAATATAAGCTGTAGAGCTGTTAGAAGGAGGTCCTCCTCTTGTATAGTCAGTAATATAAACTGTAGAGCTGTTAGAAGGAGGTCCTCCTCCTGGAGTCTGTAATATAAGCTGTAGAGCTGTTAGAAGGAGGTCCTCCTCTTGTATATTCAGTAATATAAGCTGTAGAGCTGTTAGAAGGTCCTCCTCTATTTTCAGTAATATAAGCTGTAGAGCTGTTAGGAGGTCCTCCTTTTGTATAATCGGTAATATAAGCTGTAGAGCTGTTAGAAGGAGGTCCTCCTCCTGGAGTCAGTAATCGAGTCTCTTCTATACAGAGCAGGCTAGAATGGAGTGGGCAGAAGGAGGTCCTCCTGTATTTGCTGTGGCTTATTGTATTCATATTGGTCCTCTCTGTGAAGTCCTTTATCTAGTCGGCTGTGGCAGATTAAAATTAAAATACAAGAAGGGTGTGTTCACGTGTCTTGGCTGTGTTTTATTAGTAAAACCCCACAGCCATTAATGAGAGTGTTAACGGCTGCGCACTTTTGCCACAAAATGGCCGCGCTGTGTGAACACAACCGTAAA
The DNA here is from genome assembly GCF_014858855.1 of Bufo gargarizans. Lineage (NCBI taxonomy): Eukaryota > Metazoa > Chordata > Amphibia > Anura > Bufonidae > Bufo > Bufo gargarizans. Next base: position 746,748,256 of record NC_058080.1, on the reverse strand, counting down.
ACTCTGAATTTGATCATGTATTGAAAAATGTATGGGGTCAATTATTAAGACTGGCGTTTTAAACACCGATAGTAACCCTGCGCGGGAGCTTGATGCGCCTAAGCCGGCGTACAACAGCCTGAAATCTGCACCGGCTCCGTTGCTGCCTTAGACTTAGATCATTTTCTACACCAAAAACTGGCGTAGGAAATGATAAATGAGACGGGCCGGCCGGGCCACCCCTTCCCCGCCATTCCTCCTTTCTTAGTACTGGTGTAAGTGACTTGGAAGGGGAAGAAGTCTGCCGCAAATCACATTTGCGAAAATCTGCGAAAAAATCTGTGCCAAATACACACCAAAAAGTGGTATATATTTGGTCATAAATGACCCCTTAGTTCTATTTTTATGTACGTGTGAAAACAAGCAGAATGGAATTTTTTCTATTGCATCAATAAAAATACATATGAAAAAATAATGATATAGGACCTTCTCCTGACAACTCCATTCTAGTCTCAGAGCTGAAGGACCTGGGGTGACATCACCATCATGTGATCAGTGCAGGGGGCGGGGCTCAGCAGTGAAGAAGATAAGAGGTGTAGAAGGACTTGGGAATGATGTCAGCATCATGTGATCAGTGCAGGGGGTGGGGCTCAGTAGTGAAGTGACCAGAAGGTGAAGGACCTATGATGACATCACCATCATGTGATCACTGTAGGGGCGGGGCTCAACAAAATGGATCAGATGACAATGACATCACCCCAGGTCCTAGACGTCCTAGAAGCCTCCAGCTCCTCCAGTTCTCTCCTCTTCTCCTGAACGACCACCAAGGATGGACAGGAAGGAGATCAGCAGAAGAATATTAGACCTCACCTTGGAGATCATCTCCCTGCTGAGCGGAGAGGTAAACTTTTCTAGATTTCTCTCCTCTTTATTGTGTTCTGTAACAAGTCAGACATCGGAGAATCCATCATAGGAAGTGATAGGAAGAGTCCGGGGTCCTGGAGAACGGCCCGGCTGACAGACTCTTTTGCTGATGATCTGCGCCTCCTTCTCTCCGATTATTTTGGGTTTATTTTAAGAATTGAGGAAGCTTTCAGGAGAAATCCGAGGCCCTTAACCACTTCAACCCCCCTAGCTAAAACCCTCTTGATGACCAGGCCACTTTTTACACTTCTGCACTACACTATTTTCAACGTTTATTGCTCGGTCATGCAACTTACCACCCAAATGAATTTTACCTCCTTTTCTTCTCACTAATAGAGCTTTCATTTGGTGGTATTTTATTGCTGCTGACATTTTTACTTTTTTTGTTATTAATCGAAATTTAACGATTTTTTTGCCAAAAAATAACATTTTTCACTTTCAGTTGTAAAATTTTGCAAAAAAAAACACATCCATATATAAATTTTTCGCAAAATTTTTTGTTCTACATGTCTTTGATAAAAAAAAAATGTTTGGGTAAAAAAAAAATGGTTTGGGTAAAAGTTATAGCGTTTACAAACTATGGTACAAAAATGTGAATTTCCGCTTTTTGAAGCAGCTCTGACTTTCTGAGCACCTGTCATGTTTCCTGAGGTTCTACAATGCCCAGACAGTACAAACACCCCACAAATGACCCCATTTCGGAAAGTAGACACCCTAAGGTATTCACTGATGGGCATAGTGAGTTCATAGAACTTTTTATTTTTTGTCACAAGTTAGCAGAAAATGATGATTTATTTTTTATTTTATTTTTTTCTTACAAAGTCTCATATTCCACTAACTTGTGACAAAAAATTAAAAATTCTAGGAACTCGCCATGCCCCTCACGGAATACCCTGAGGTGTCTTCTTTCAAAAATGGGGTCACTTGTGGGGTAGTTATACTGCCCTGGCATTTTAGGGGCCCATATGCGTGAGAAGTAGTTTGCAATCAAAATCTGTAAAAAATGGCCTGCGAAATCCGAAAGGTGCTCTTTGGAATGTGTGCCCCTTTGCCCACCTAGGCTGCAAAAAAGTGTCTCACATCTGGTATCGCCGTACTCAGGAGAAGTTGGGGTATGTGTTTTGGGGTGTCATTTTACATATACCCATGCTGGGTGAGCATGGAGAAATATCTTGGTCAAATGCCAACTTTGTATAAAAAAATGGGAAATGTTGTCTTTTGCCAAGATATTTCTCTCACCCAGCATGGGTATATGTAAAATGACACCCCAAAACACATTCCCCAACTTCTCCTGAGTACGGCGATACCAGATGTGTCACACTTTTTTGCAGCCTAGGTGGGCAAAGGGGCACACATTCCAAAGAGCACCTTTCAGATTTCAATTAATTTTTTACAGATTTTGATTGCAAACTACTTCTCACACATTCGAGTTCCTAGAATTTTTTATTTTTTGTCACAAGTTAGCGGAATATGAGACTTTGTAAGAAAAAGAAAAAAAAAATAATTCATCATTTTCCGCTAACTTGTGACAAAAAATAAAAAATTCTAGGCACTCACTATGCCCCTCACGGAATACCTTAGGGTGTCTTCTTTCCAAAATGTGGTCACTTGTGGGGTAGTTATACTGCCCTGGCATTCTAGGGGCCCTAATGTGTGCGAAGTAGTTTGAAATCAAAATGTGTAAAAAATGACCTGTAAAATCCTAAAGGTGCTCTTTGGAATGTGTGCCCCTTTGCCCACCTAGGCGGCAAAAAAGTTTCACACATGTGGTATCGCCGTACTCAGGAGAAGTTGGGGAATGTGTTTTGGGGTGTCATTTTACATATACCCATGCTGGGTGAGAGAAATATCTTGGCAAAAGACAACTTTTCCCATTTTTTTATACAAAGTTGGCATTTGACCAAGATATTTCTCTCACCCAGCATGGTTATATGTAAAATGACACCCCAAAACACATTCCCCAACTTCTCCTGAGTACGGCGATACCACATGTGTGACACTTTTTTGCAGCCTAGATGCGCAAAGCGGCCCAAATTCCTTTTAGGAGGGCATTTTTAGACATTTGGATCCCAGACTTCTTCTCACGCTTTAGGGCCCCTAAAAAGCCAGGGCAGTATAAATACCCCACATGTGACCCTATTTTGGAAAGAAGACACCCCAAGGTATTCAATGAGGGGCATGGCGAGTTCATAGAATTTTTTTTTTGGGCACAAGTTAGCGGAAATTGATTTTCTTTTTGTTTTTTCTCACAAAGTCTCCCTTTCCGCTAACTTGGGACAAAAATTTAAATCTTTCATGGACTCAATATGCCCCTCACGGAATACCTTAGGGTGTCTTCTTTCCGAAATGGGTTCACATGTGGGGTATTTATACTGCCCTGGCATTTTAGGGGCCCTAAAGCGTGAGAAGAAGTCTGGAATATAAATGTCTAAAAAATTTTACGCATTTGGATTCCGTGAGGGGTATGGTGAGTTCATGTGAGATTTTATTTTTTTACACAAGTTAGTGGAATATGAGACTTTGTAAGAAAAAAAATAAAAATAAAAATTTCCGCTAACTTGGGCCAAAAAAATGTCTGAATGGAGCCTTACAGGGGGGGTGATCACCCATATAGACTCCCTGATCACCCCCCTGTCATTGATCACCTCCCTGTCATTGATCACCCCCCTGTAAGGCTCCATTCAGACGTCCGTATGATTTTTACGGATCCACGGATACATGGATCGGATCCGCAAAACACATACGGACGTCTGAATGGAGCCTTACAGGGGGGTGATCACCTCATATCCACTCCCTGATCACCCCCCTGTCATTGATCAGTATGTGTTTTGCGGATCCGATCCATGTATCCGTGGATCCGTAAAAATCATACGGACGTCTGAATGGAGCCTTACAGGGGGGTGATCAATGACGGGGGTGATCAGGGAGTCTATATGGGTGATCAGGGGTTAATAAGGAGTTAATAAGTGACGGGGGGGGGGTGTAGTGTAGTGTTTTGTGGTACTTTACACAGCTACCTGGGTCCTCTGGTGGTCGATCCAAACAAAAGGGACCACCAGAGGACCAGGTAGCAGGTATATTAGACGCTGTTATCAAAACAGCGTCTTATATACCTGTTAGGGGTTAAAAAAAATCACATCTCCAGCCTGCCAGCGAACGATCGCCGCTGGCAGGCTGGAGATCCACTCGCTTACCTTCTGTTCCTGTGAACGCGCGCGCCTGTGTGCGCGCGCTCACAGGAAATCTCGGCTATCGCGAGATGACGCACGGATGCGTCCAGGAGGAATGAATCAACCACCTTCCGGACGCATCCGTGCGTTAGGCGGTCCGGAGGTGGTTAAAGGGGTATTCCCATCACAGAGAATGGGGCTTATTGCTATGATAGGCCCCATTGTCCTGAGCGCTGCAGTCGCCATAGCCTTGGGTGGCCGCCTGCTTCTTATAGCAGGCACCCACGGCTCATGTCCGCAATTGGCAGTAATGCCGATTGCGCACATTTAACCCCTCAGATGCCGTGGTCAATCCTGACCACGGCATCTGAGCACGCTGAAAACCAAAAGCGCGCGCTTCCGGTGGTGCTCTGGCTCCCCCGTGCGGCGATCGGAGGAGCCGGAGCTTGTGTGCAGCGGCCCCTGTCTCTGTGACTGACCGGAGGCTGCTGCATAGTGTTTCCTGTGGAGACCTTGCCTGTAATAGGCTCCATAGGAAAGTAGTCAAATCATCGTAGAGTCCAATGCAAGTGCCTGATAATAACAGATTACATCCCTATTGCCCTATGGGATCTATAAGAAGTGGGAAAAAAAAGAAGAAGTTTTTAAAAATTAAAAAACCATAAAAATTCTAATCACCCCCCTTTTCCCAAAATAAAAATAAAATAACTAATTTTTTTTTTTTTAAATACACATGGGTGTCGCCCATAATATAAAATATATTCCCCATACAGCAAACAGCAAAGCAAAACAAAAAGGGTCCAAATGGCTGATTCACCGTTTTTGGTCGTTTCATTTTCTACAATTTTTTTTTTTATAAAAAGTGATCAAAAAGTCATAGACACCCCAAAATGGTATCAATGAAAAGTTCAGATCACCCCACAAAAAGTGACGCCCTATATACTCCGTACACGTAATTACAAAAAAAAGTTATAGGGGTCAAAATATTGCGACAAAAAGATAAAAAATGATTTTTTTCCCACTTTTTAATTTTTTTCCATCAAAACGCAAGAAAAACTATACATATAAGGTATCGCCGGATTCGTACTGACCTGTAGAATAAAAGTAACTAGTCATTTTTATCGTATATTAAACGTCGTAAATACAAATACAAAAGACAAATACAAAAGTTATGGCTCTGGGAAGGCAGGGAGGGCAGAACGATAACACCCCGAAAAAAATTTCCGGGTGAAAGGGTTAAGAAAAAAAGGCTTTCATCCAGCAGACACACGCTGAAGATCCGTCCCTCACACTACCCGGCATGGGGGGGGGTTCCCGTCTCCAGCAGTCCGGCAAGTTTGAATTTGTGCTGTGGAGGTGAGCTGCCGGTGGAGGTGAGCTGCCGGTGGAAGTGAGCTGCCGGTGGAGGTGAGCGGCCAGAGAGATGTCAGCTGGCGACGCACAGAGCTCTCGCACAGCCCACGGCTGATGACACGAGACACACAGATTTATTAGTGTGTTTTCTAGGACTGGGCCCCATGAGGTCACAAGGAGAGATGGGTAAACCCTGTTAGAACATCTATAAGCACCGGCTGTGCTAGTTTCACCCCACAGTATGTCGGTGGAATCCCCCGTCCTCGCCTGCGTAGTACTAATCAGGTCGCATAGCATTATATTGACTTATGATGCTATGTAACCCTTAGAGGTCTGGAGTGTACTGGATATCACTGACATATTGCTGTCAGTGTTATCCAATACATTCCAGGACTGTAAGGGTTATTGTCACGGCAGGTGGGGATAAGAGGAACACCAAGTAAACAAACAGGTAAACAGACTAGGCCCCAAAGCTAGGGAGGAGAGAATGGTAACCTCCTAACAATCCCTGAGCCTCTCCCTGACTGCTGACAGTATGCGCAAGTCCTGATGGTGAACAAACTCATACGCTGGAACCTAAGCCCTGCTGACACTGAAGCAAACCCTAACTTAGGGAGCGGGGAATTAGACAGCCGGTACCTTCCACCGTGAAGTGACCAGCGTCTCCCTGAGACCTAGAAGCAACAAACGCACAAAGGAGAGAACAGGAGGACTTAACTTGAGACGAGCGGGAAGTAGAGGATCCACAAACAACCAGTCTAGAACTCCAGAAGGAAAATATCAACCGCAAAGTCAGCAGTAAGAGGTGGACTTAAATAGAGCCTCTTAAAAAGCAGCAGAACCTGTCGAGAGGTGGGAACCTGCCCACAACAACAAACAGAAAGGAAACACAGAAAGACCTGTCAGATAGACTCACGTGCTGCAAGTCTATCCGATCTTCTCAGATCCCTCACAGGGCAGGCAGTGACGGTTACAAAGCATCATAAATCACTGTAATGCTATGCGGCCCCGGCAGTGCTGGGAGGTCAGGACGAAGCTCCTGCAGGATCTAGAACAGGACGGCGATGTCGGTGCGCGGCTCCTCACTGACACAGGGGTGATGGCCGGACGGTTAGCTGCTCCTTTCTGGTCTAAAGACGTGGTGAAGTTAAAAAGATGGATAATGAAACTAAAGCAGCCTATAAGGGGTTTAGCACAGGCTAGTTCAGCTGCCAGAGGAGGTCTCCTACCTTTGCCACACCTCTGCTTGCTGGTAGTGAATGGAAACCTACAAGGTTGACATTCGCAGACTGAATGTCCATGTCCGGCCACAGTGACACAGTGAGCAACAGTAGAATATGGGCAATCGTTCCTCCCTCTGAGAGTAAACAAAGGTTTTCATTCACTGACAGGCAAGCAGAGGTGTTGAGAATAAAGAGTAAAGCTCCTGAAGTATTATATTTTTATCTGCTGTATTAGATTTTTTCTAAATGTGTCCCCAGCGCACTGTCGTGCTGGCCCCGTCCACACGTGATGCCTGCTGATGTGGTCACTGGTCGCAGTGGCGCCTCTCTGACGGAGTGCAGTGGGGATTGTTTATTTTAACCCATTCTGTGTCACATATAGAAGAATATTGGTTTGAAACCCCCTTTAAAAATAATAAACTCCTTAAAGCGTTTGTATACACTCACACTTACCTGATCCCCAGTGCGGGGTCCCGGCTCGTTTGCTCCCCAGCCCCCGTTGTTCGTCTTGAGTCCCTTCATGAAAACTTTCTGTTTGGACCCACTACAGCCAATAACTGATCACTGCTTCCCTTGCATTAAGGTAAATGGTCATGTGATGCAAGGGCAGCAGATCTCCACTGTAGCCAGCAATTGGCTGCAGCAGCATCAAGATAAAAATTTTCATGGAGAAGCCCATTTTTTGGGAAGACTACAGAAGTCATGTGGGTGAGAGTAGGTGGGGGGTGTAATGAAGGACTGTGAGCCTCAAGATTGATGTGGTTAGAATAACTAATCAAAAGGAAGGACAAATGGGCAACTAAGACTCGTCTTTTTATATTTTTTTATTTTTTTATTATACCATAATTATATGCATTTAAAATTTGTCGACTAAAAATATCATTTGGCTCCTAAATTTTTCAGGTTAGGAGCCAATGGCTCCTTGATATTATTTGTTTAGTCTGGAGCCCTGCTCTCCCCGCTCTGTTCTCATTGTAGGTGCGGGTCCTACCGATTTGCCCCCATTGTCTGTGATGGGAATACACCATTAATACATCTGTCCCGTTGGACGTCCTTCGTACCATCTAGATGACCTGCCTCCGCCATCTCTTTCTTAGGTATTACATCCCAGTCAGTCAGACTCTCCACCGCTCCTCTCAGTTGTGAGCATAATCGGCTCTACCGATGTGATGATGAGGCCAAATTAAGGATCCTCACAGGGAGGTGGATGCTCCATAAAATGACCTTCAGTTTTATTTCATCACTAGCTGAAGGACCCGGCTTCGCTCGGGTATATTTAATAAATTTCATTTAAAAGGGTTCTGCACTTTGTTTAAACTGATGACCTATCCACTGGATAGATCATCAGCATCTGATCGGCAGGGGTCCGCCACCCGGAAACCCCGCCAATCAGCTGTTTGAGAAGGCAGCGGCGCACCAGCAGTGTCGCGGCCTTCTCACTGTTTACCGCAGGCCCAGTGGCGTCACTACTAGTATCACTGGCCTGGTTGCGGCTAAGCTCCGTTCCCTTGAATAAGTGGTACAAGTTGTGACATCACTTGGCCAGCGGTAAACATTGAGAAGGCCGCGGCGCTGCTGGCTGATTTGCATACCAAATAAACTGGATTTTCAGAGGATAAAAACATCTATTGCTGGAACAAAGGCACATCTGGAAAAAAGGTACTAAGTGCTATAAGGCCCTGGCTTTACTTCAATAGCAATTATCCTGGTGACAGATTTCCTTTTAAGCTCTCCTACAGCAGTGAAGAAAAATGGCTGGGTTGTTATGGAAACCTGGAGTAAAACTGTGTATGTGGAGGCTGGAGGACCTGCGAGCTTCTATTGGCTGATAATGGTCATGTGACCAAGCTTCTATTGGCTAATGAATTTTTTGGGAGTATCTCAGGAACTAGAGAGCTGAGACCTGGTCTAAAACCTTCCCGGACACCTGATGTACCTGTGTGCCAAATTTTGTGATTGTAAATGCGACGGTGTGGATTCCTTTAGCGGACATACACACACACATACGCTCAGCTTTATATATTAGATGCGTGTCTATATACCAGGAGCATATCATAATGGCTTTAGACCAAAAAGGAGTGAAATTATTACAAAAGTTCTCACAGAAGTAAAGACAAAATTCTCAGCCTTGGGGTTAGAACATTCTAATCTAACGATAATGTGAAAATGTCAACTTCAGCATGAGAATAATGGAGTATGAGAAAGAAGGAGGGGAAGAGCCCACTGTGAGGAGAGAGGAGCAAAATGGAGGAAGTATCATTTCCTTCACACAGTCTTAGTTATGCCTCACATTTAGGTAAGAACCATGTGCTCTCTGGCTTTGTACTCCCCCAGGTCTTATATCATACAAGGCCTACCATTACACATCCCAAATAGTTCTTTTCTCCCAGTCGACTCCTCAGCAGCTCACCTAAGAGAAAGCCTCAGATAAAAAGGGAGGCTTTCTTGAGGGGGAGTCTCGTAAGAAGGATTGACCCAGGCAAAAAAGGTTCACATATCTGAACAACAGGAATAAGAAAGATAAAGGGAATCTGGGTCGATGGAGCCATAAAAAAGGGGGCAGAGGGAAGTCATTTCTCGTTAAACCTCCTATTGACAGAACCTCTACTCCAAAACAATGATGCCAGAAGCGTAGGGTGAGACTTTCACACTGCTTTGAAAAATGGAGGAAAATTGCAGCTTCAGAGTTGGTAATAAAGGTATTAGAGGAAGGTTACAGAACTGAATTCCTCGCTTCTCCACCAAGAAAGTTCCTCATCACAAATCCCCCTCTCACCTGCAGAGCAATATGAGGAGCAGAGTAGAAGACTTTAGATGCAGTCTGTCCAGTATTCAAAGAACATAGTACATAAGGCTGAAAAAAGACATCTGTCCATCCAGTTCGTTCTGTTATCCTGCAAGATGATCCAGAGGAAGGCAAAAAAAAACTGTGAGGTAGAAGCCAATTTTCCTCACTTTAGGGGGAAAAATTCCTTCCCGACTCCAATCAGACATCAGAATAACTCCCTGGATCAACGACCAATAATAATATTATAACACTCCAGAAATACATCCAGGCCCCTCCTGAACTCTTTTAGTGAACTCACCATCACCACCTCCTCAGGCAGAGAGTTCCATAGTCTCACTGCTCTTACCATAAAGAATCTTCTATGTTTGTGTACAAACCTTCCTTCCTCCAGATGCAGAGGATGTTTCCTCGTCACAGTCCTGGGGATAAATAGATGATCGGAGAGATCTCTGTATTGACCCCTGATATATTTATACATAGTTTAGAGTTGTTTCGATACCAAAATTTTGATTCGGTTTCTATACCATAAAAAAGTATTGTGATACTCGATACCATTCGATACCATGTGAAAAAAATAAAACGCCAAAAAAAGCTGCGTGCGTTCCGCATTTTATGTAATTTGCATATTCAGGCTTTGTTTACTAATAAACAAACACCATAGGGTGACAAGGTATGCACAAGAAAACTTTGAGTGTTGTACAAAGTCATAGGCACAACACTATTTTTGGGCGTATCGGGAATAGTTTCATTCCCCGGATCCAGTCATCATGCAGCCACGGATGCAGATTTACTCAAGTGAAGGTGCCTGGAGCTCCACAGAGGATTGGATATGCGGATGCTAAAAGGATTTTCCCTCGGCGCAAGAACGAACCGGCCAATGGGGGTTATTAGCAATCTTTAAATCTTTATTGGTTCACAGCGCGTTTCCGGATAACTTCCCCTTCTTCAGGTGAATACAATAGTATTCATGTCAGCAAGTTTATATACACACACATACAAAAACGCCCCAAACAGAGGTCAGGGCAGGGAATTTACCACATAATACACTATGTCTAGAACAGGGCCTAAAATACTTTTTGTCTGTATATTTTTATTTATTGATCTTGAAACTGGCTAAAAACACGGGAGCCATGACACTGATTGTCCAATACCGGCGGGGATCACTTGATCGCAAGTGCCGGGAGTCACATGTCACGTTACTGAAAAAACTGACCTGCCTGCGACATGCAAAGTCCCCACACCGCGTATTGGGTATGGCCTTGGGAAGGGGCGGTGGGAGGGAGAAAGCCTCCCGGAGTCTGGATGGAGCGGAGAGCCATGTGACCGCATACAGCTGACCACGTGACAAGCTTCGGGAAGGCTCCGGAGCTGGGGCGTTATGGCTCCCAAGGTGACGTATGTACAGGGCGGGACCGGTCGTCATGTGGCCGCGGTTGTCGGTCACATGACCCTATCCAAGTGAGTGGAAGCCAGAGGTTGCCTGGGTGTTCGGGACGCCAGCCGACCAGAGAGCTACTCAGGGTAATTTAGATTATGGAATTAGATAACTGCATAAGAAAGAATACTAAAGTATAAAAGTAAATAAATTGATAATTAGTTGGTTCCATGAGACAAGAATAATAAATAAAATACAAGTTGGTAGATCGAACATTAATAAACTATTAATATTAATAAGAATTCATATAATTTGATAAAACCTGAATAATTTCCCTATTCACACCTAAGCTAAAAACAGAAATTAATTTAATTCTTAAAAACAGATTGATATAAATAATACAGAAAACATAAGTGTAGAAGTTGTGCCAATCGGATGTTGTTAAAAACCTTATTTTCTTGGGAGAGCTTTTGCCGTACAATTGGGACCACGAGGAATCTACTAAGATTGCCCATCAAATAGTTTAAAAGAATTTAAAATAATTAAGGAATAATCGAAAAGATGTTACTGAATTTAATATAGGCGAATCAAAGCACAGGGTGCTGGAATCTTACTTTACCTTATTTCGCATGGGTGGGTAGTAAAGAAAAGCCCTATAGTGCCATTTTTTACCTGTCTAATAATTACCTTGAATGTTAACCAAAGGGGGCCCGCGCTTTCCTGGGCTGGTACAGTAAAGAGATAGAGAGCCCTACAGGTGGTACATAATATTGTGAAGGTGTCCCAGCACCACTATAACAGATTAAATTTTCACAGGTTCATTTCAAACGCCTCGCTAAGACCACTGGGATTTAGGCAATTTAGCCTAAAAATCCAGAACATTTCATGTCTTTTCAAGGTTTGGCTAATATTCCGACAGTCTTTCCAATCTTTGCAGGTTTTAAAGTAACACCTATTGAAAAGATCCCCTCATGGTGTTCTGCGGCATGTCGAGAGACACTATGCTGAAGGAATTTCTTCTTTATATTTGACCTGTGCTTATTACCGTATTTTTCGCCCTATAAGACGCACCGGTCCATAAGACGCACCTAGGTTTTTGGGGAGGAAAATGAGAAAAAAATATTTTTAACCAAAAGGTGTGCTTTTGGGGGGTTTGGAACTAATGGTGGTCTGTGGATGGCACTATTTCTGGGGATCTGTGGATGGCGCTGTTATGTGGGGATCTGTGGATGGCGCTGTTATGTGGGGATCTGTGGATGGCACTGTTATGTGGGGATCTGTGAAGGGCACTGTTATAGGGGGATCTGTGGATGACGCACTGTTATGGGGGGATCTGTGGATGACGGAAACTGTTATGGGGGATCTGTGGATGACGGAAACTGTTATGGGGGGATCTGTGGATGACGGACACTGTTATGGGGGGATCTGTGGATGACGGACACTGTTATGGGGGGATCTGTGGATGACGGACACTGTTATGGGGGGATCTGTGGATGACGGACACTGTTATGGGGGGATCTGTGGATGACGGTGTCACGGCGGACGTGCACTCAGTAAAACAGATAACGCACCAACCAGGCTCTGGACGAGAGACAGGGGAAGGGTCACCTCCTAGCTCACCCCTGACCTCTTTCCCTTCACTGCTCAGCCCACATGCAGACCTTGAAGGTAGGTGTGATGTGTCCTCCAGCCTGGGCTGACAAAACCCTCAATTCCCTGAGATGGTGAAGTGGGGAAATAGGAGCAGCCTGCTCGCACAGAACCTGGATGGGATAGATGACACAAACAACCAAACAAGAAATGACACTTATCTTCCAGAGCAGGAACAGACAGCCAACCTTCCCTCCAAGCTTCCCAGACCACAATGATTAGTATAATCCGCTCAGGGCACTGGGCAGGTGAGCTATTTAAACTAATGACTCCACCCAGTGCACCTGATGAGAGGCGGATCCAGCACGTCACCAAAACAACACTAAACTCGTGCTGCTATCCTGGCCGACCTCCGCACATCGTCAGAGTGGGGCATGACAGACGGACACTGTTATGGGGGGGATCTGTGGATGACGGACACTGTTATGGGGGATCTGTGGATGACGGACACTGTTATGGGGGGGGATCTGTGACGGACACTGTTATGGGGGGATCTGTGGCTTGCACTGTTACAGGGGGGATCTGTGGCTGGCACTGTTACAGGGGGGGATCTGTGGCTGGCACTATTACAGGGGGGATCTGTGGATGGCACTGTTAGAGGGGGGATCTGTGGGTGGCACTGTTATGGGGGATCTGTGGGTGGCACTGTTATATATATGCCATCCACAGACCCCCCCACCCCATAACAGTGCCATCCACAGACCCCCCAGCCCATAACAGTGCCATCCACAGACCCCCCACCCCTTAACTGTGCCATCCATGGATGTTCCCTATAAAACTGTCATCCACAGATCTCCCCCCGCTCTAGTATACAAATATAAAATGTCTTATTCAATTAAAAGTGATTAAACATGCCCCCTCACTCCTAATTAGGGATCGACTGATATTGAATTTTTTAGGGCCGATACCGATAATTTGTGAACTTTCAGGCCGATAGCTGATAATTTATACCGATATTCATATACAGGAGGCAGGAGCTGCAGAATCACATAGCCGGCTCCCGACCTCCTATGAGCGGTAGCTGCGATCCGCGGCACCTGAGGGGTTAACCGAGGATCGCAGCTACAGCTCATAGAGGTCGGGAGCCGGCTATGTGATCCTGCAGCTACCGCCTCCTGTTCAATTTGAATGAATGAGAGATTTCTCTTCATTGGTGGCGCAGTGGCCACAGCCCCTCCCCTTCTCTTGTCCCCTGTCCTCCCATTGGCTGCAGCGGCAGCAGCAGCACAGGGGGAGGGAGACACTGCTTCTTTCTCCCCTGTGCTGCTGAGGGAACACGGAGAGCGCTGTCAGCAGCGCGATCTGTGTTACCCATAAGTTATTGGAATATCGGCAAAATAAATGCCGATACCGATAACAGTCAAAATCCTCAATATCGGCCGATAATATCGGTAAAACCGATAATCGGTCGATCCCTACTCCTAATATTACTGTACATCCTAACAGCTTCTGTACAATGCAGGCAGGCCGGACGGCCAGAGCGTCACTCACTGACGTCACTTGCCTGCGCTGCCTGCTTCATTCATAAAGTAGGCGGTGCAGGCACGTGACATCAGGGAGTTACGCTGCCGCCCGCCCGGCCTGCCTTCTACAGAAGCTGGTAGGATGTACGGTAATATTAGGAGTGAATATTAGCACTGGAGCGGCGGGGCTATAGTACAGTGACTGAACCGCCCCACTGCTATTGCTGGCTCCCAGCTCCTCCTCCCAGTCCCTCCCCGCTCGCTCGTACATCGCAGCCTGCGATGTAAAACTGTCAGCATTCGCCCCATAAGACGCAGGGGCATTTCCCCCCCCCCCATTATTGGGGGGAAAAAGTGCGTCTTATTATTATTATTTTTATTATTATTATTTATTATTTAAGCGCCATTCATTCCATAGCGCTGTACATATGATAAGCGGTGCACATACATAACACAGACAATTGCACTAATCATAAACAAGATGAGTTACAAACTGGTACAGAAGGAGAGAGGGCCCTGCCCGTGAGGGGTTACAATCTACATGGTATGGGAGAAGGACACAGTAGGTGCGGGTTGAGTTGGTCATGGCGGTATAGAGGCAGCAGGGTCATTGGTTGTAGGCTTGTCTGAAGAGGTGGGTTTTCAGGTTTCTTTTGAAGGATTCCACTGTAGGAGAGAGTCTGATATGTTGGGGTAGCGAGTTCCAGAGTATGGGGGATGCACGGGAGAAATCTTGGAGTCGATTGTGGGAAGAGGCGATAAGAGGAGAGGAGAGAAGGAGGTCTTGTGAGTATCGGAGAGTGCGTGTGGGGATGTATCGGGAAAGTAGCTCAGAGATGTAGGGAGGGGACAGGTTATGGACGGCCTTGTATGTGTTTGTCAGTACTTTGAAGTGGATTCGTTGGGCAATGGGGAGCCAGTGAAGGGATTGGCAGAGGGGAGAGGCAGAGGAGTAATAAGGTGAGAGGTGGATTAGTCGGGCAGCGGAGTTGAGGATAGATTGGAGGGGTGCGAGGGTGCTAGATGGAAGGCCACAGAGGAGAATGTTGCAGTAGTCTAGGCGGGAGATAATGAGGGCATGTACGAGCATTTTCGCAGATTCGAAGTTAAGGAAAGCACGGATGCGGGAGATGTTTTTGAGTTGGAGGCGGCAGGTGGTGGAAAGGGCTTGGATGTGCAGTCGGAAGGAAAGGGCAGAATCTAAGGTCACTCCAAGGCAGCGGGCTTTTTTGACTGGGGATAATGTGCAGCCATTGATCGTGATAGATAGGTCTGTTGGGGGGGTTGAACAAGATGGGGGAAAGATTATGAATTCTGTCTTATCCATGTTAAGTTTAAGAAAGCGAGAGGCGAAGAAGGATGATATAGAAGATAGACATTGTGGGATTCTTGATAGTAAGGTGGTGATGTCTGGACCAGAAAGGTAGATTTGTGTGTCATCAGCATAGGAGTGATACTGAAAACCATGGGACTCTATGAGCTGTCCCAGGCAAAAAGTGTAGATTGAGAAGAGCAGGGGTCTTAGGACAAAGCCTTGCGGGACACCAACAGAGAGGGCATGAGACGAGGAGGTGGTGCGGGAGTGGGAGACGCTAAACGTCCGGTCTGTGAGGTATGATGTGATCCAGGAGAGAGCCAGGTCAGTGATGCCAAGAGATGAGAGAGTTTGCAACAGAAGGGTGTGGTCAACAGTGTCGAAGGCAGAGGACAGGTCAAGGAGAAGGTCTTATGGGGCGAAAAATACGGTAAGTCTATGTCTCAATGTCTGTATAGTACGGCCCACTTACTGCAACCCACATGGGCATTCCAATAGATAGACAACGTTTTGAGAACCGCAATCAAGATGGTCTTTGATCGGGAAGGAGACTCCGGTGGGATTACTACAGAAGGTGGAGGACCGGCTTATGGTGAAACAACAAAGGCATCTGGGTAAATTACATCTGAAGCTGCCTCCAGTTTCACGGATTTTACTTTCCCTCACAGCCCCTGTTTTGATGCATTTATTAGTTGATTTTAATTTCCTGGGTGCCAGAATAGTTTTTAGGGTTTTAGCCCTTCTAAATGTCAGGGGTAGTCAGGCTGGTATGGTATTTTTCAAATTGCCAATATATGCCAATATCTTGATAGTATGCCTCTAATGATATTGTGGTTATTACCATATGAGAAACTTATCCTACCAGGGTCTTCATCTCCCTCAACGGCTATTGACTTGGAGGTGGACTCATCTATCACCATTCATGCGATCTCCCCAACCCAATCTATGAGACCTACCAATAGTAACCACAAGAATCATCATAATCCGCCCACTCCATCTCAGGGGGATCAGTCAAGCAATACTTTCATATCCACCATCGATCCGGCTTCTTTTTTTTTCCCTTCCCCCAATCCTAACACCTACCACGTTATATCCAATTCTAAAGAGCCCAAATACAGTGACAGTCACCTAGGCCCAAGGCAAACAAAAAGAAAAAATGTAGAAGAGGATGCAGAGGAGGTAAAAATAAAAACAAAAACCCTAAGGAAAAAGTAGACGTATCAAGCAATGGTTTTCAAGAAACAAAAATATTTAATTTATCTACATATAAACTTACTCTCAGAGAACTCTTGCTCCTATCTAAGGGCCTCTCCTTCTGCCCTTTGGCTGACACTGGTGGTTTTGATCTTTCCCTAGATCTTCATAACTTCATTAGGAAACTAACCCTAAGAAGGCATCTCAAAATAATAGAAAAATCTAGAACTAGCGGAAAAATGCCGGATCAAGCGGGTATAATTGGAAAAACCCCACCCCCATATACGCATACAGGTTTAAAACCACCCTCTACCTATTACCCTGTTCAACACAAAGGGAATTTTATTGAGACTTTTTATAGTATGGTGATGGATGAGTTCAGCAGCATCCATCCATATCCTGTCCTGAATGAAAACTTTAGTAAAAAAGAGAGGGAAGCTATGAAAAGACTTCAAGATAATACCAACATTGTAATAGGCAATTCAGATAAGGGGGGAGGAATTATCATTCAAGATAGGGTGGATTATATTCAGGAAGCCAATCGAATTTTGTCAGACATGGAGTATTATTTACTACTGGAGACTTACCCTTCAGCCCAGTATAAATTGGAATTCAGGGCCCTAATAGAATTATTGGACAAAAAAGAAAAATAATTATTTTTAATACCTGATCCAACAATGGCCTTATTTTACCATCTGCCTAAGATCCATAAATATAACCTAAATCCACCAGGCCGACCAATTATTTCTGGTATCTCCTCTCTCACCTGTAATTTATCCCAATATGTGGATGTCCTTTTACAAAAATATTTGGTGACCCTACGCTCATACCTAAGAGACTCTACGTCTCTAATTCAGGCCTTGACGGAAATAGAGTGGAGAGACACGTACCGATGGGTCACCTTGGATGTCACAGCGTTGTACTCCAACATTTCTCATGAATTGGGTATCGATTGTATAAAGTGGTACCTTGATAATGATCCTGAGATACCAGAGGAACAAAAGTTGTTTGTATTTGATAGCATTAGATTTATCCTTACACACAACGTGTTTACTTTTGGGGACACACTCTATTTACAGAAGAGGGGTACCGCAATGGGGACGAAATTTGCGCCAAGTCTGGCTAATCTATTCATGGGGCATTTTGAAGATAATTGCATTTATGGATCCAAAAGCTGGACAGAAAACATTATTTTTAATCGAAAGTATATCAATGATTTGATATTCATACTGAAGGGTGAAGACACCACTATCACCACCTAAATAAGACCGATTGGGGAATCCACTTATCCGGCACTTATAGTACGCAAACTATAGAATACTTGGACCTTGAATTAAGTTCAAAGGGCCGAGAAATAACCACCTAGACCTTCTTCAAGACAGTAAACAGCAAAAGCTACCTGAACTACTCCAGAACACACTATAAAAAATGGAAGATAAACATTTCATTCAGCCAGTTTAAAAGAATTAGGCGTAATTGCACCTCGGACGAGGACTTTGGAGCTCAGAGTGAAATCATCTGAACTAGGTTTCTCCAAAAAGGATACCCTTCGAAGGTAGGAGAGGCTGCGTATACGAAAGCGAGTAGCTTAACCCAGGATGAGTGCCTCAGTAAAACCAACAGAAGTCAAGCAAATGCCAAGGAAAGGAACTTTAAAATGAATTTCGTGGCAACATATGGTAATAACCACAATATCATTAGAGGCATACTATCAAAGTATTGGCATATATTGGCTAATGACCCCCATTTGAGGAAGACCATACCAGCCCGACCACCCTTGACATGTAGAAGGGCTAAAACCCTAAAAACTATTCTGGCACCCAGGAAATGAAAATCAACTAATAAATGCATCAAAACAGGGGCTGTGAGGGAAAGTAAAATCCACTAAACTGGAGGCAGCTTTAGATGTAATTGACCCAGATGCCTTTGTTGTTCCACCATAAGCCGTTCCTCCACCTTCTGTAGTAATCCCACCGGAGTCTCCTGCCCGATCAGGGACCATCTTGATTGCGGGTCTCAAAACGTCATCTATCTATTGGACTGCCCATTTGGGTTGCAGTATGTGGGCCGCACTATACAGACATTGAGACATAGGCTTAATAAGCACTGGTCAAATATAAAGAAGAAATTCCTTCAGCATAGTGTCTCTCGACATGCCGCAGAACACCATGAGGGGACCTTTTCAATAGGTGTTACTTATTGATTCAAAAGATTGTCGAAATATTAGCCAAATCTTGAAAAGACATGAAATGTTCTGGATTTTTAAGCTAAATTGCCTAAATCCCAGTGGTCTTAATGAAGCGTTTGAAATGAACCTGTGAAAATTCAATCTGTCATAGTGGTGCTGGGACACCTTCACAATATTATGTACCACCCATAGGGCTCTCTATCTCTTTACTGTTCCAGCCCAGGAAAGCGCGGGATCCCTTTGGTTAACATCCAAGGCCATTAATTAGACAGGTAAAAAAATGGCACTATAGGGCTTTTCTTTAATACCAACCGATGTGAAATAAGGTAAAGTAAGATTCCAGCACTTTGTGCTTTGATTTGCCTATATTAAATTCAGTAACATCTATTCAATTATTCCTTAATTATTTTAAATTCTTTTAAACTATTTGATGGGCAATCTTAGTAGATTCCTCTTGGTCCCAATTGTACGGCAAAAAGCTCTCACAAGAAAATAAGGTTTTTAACAACATCCGATTGGCACAACTTCTACACTTATGTATTCTGCATTATTTATATCAATCTGTTTTTATGAATGTTTTATTATATGTTTTTAGCTTAGGTGTGAATAGGGAAATTATTCAGGTTTTATCAAATTATATGAATTGTTTTTAATATTAATCGTTTATTAATGTTCGATCTACCAACTTGTATTTTATTTATTATTCTTGTCTTATGGAACCAACTAATTATAAATGTATTTATTTTGTAAGTATTCTTTCTTATGCAGTTATCTAATTCCACAATCTAAATTACCCTGAGTAGCTCTCTGGTCGGCTGGCGTCCCAATCACCCAGGTAACCTCTGGCTTCCACTCACTTGGATAGGGTCATGTAACCGGCACCCGCGGCCACATGACGACCGATCCCGCCCTCTACATGCCTCACCCTGGGAGCCACAATGCCCCAGCTCCGGAGCCTTCCCGTAGCTAGCTACGTGGTCGGCTGTATGCGGTCATGTGGCTCCCCGCTCCGTCCAGATTCCGGGAGGCTTGGTGTGGAGACTTTGCATGGCGCAGGCAGGTCCGACGTCCGTTTCCTCAGTAACGTGACACGTGACTCCCGACACTTGCGATCATGTGACCCCCGCTGGTATTAGATAGTCAGTGTCATGGCTCCCGTATATAAACTTGCTGACATAAATACTATTGCATTCACCTGAAGAAGGGGTAGCTATCCCCGAAACGCGCTGTGAACCAATAAAGATTTAAAGATTGCTATAAACCCCCATTGGCCGATTCGTCCATGCGCCGAGGGATAATCCTTTTAGCATCCGCATTTTATGGAATGTCCGGCCCATAATAGAACAGTCTGATCCTATTTTTTGGGGGGACAAGGTGACAAAAAAAAATGGCGAATCGCGCAGTTGGAATTTTTTTGGGTTACGGCGCTCACCGAATAGGACTTTTTAAAAATATTTTAATAGTTTGGACTTTTCAGACGTCCCGATATGTAATATGTTTATTTATTTATTGGTTATATATTTTATATGTAAAATTGGGAAAGGGGGTGATTTATACTGATTTGATGTTTTTTTATTTATTTTATAACTATTTTCGCCTAAGGGGCCAGAACCTTGGATCTTTTAATCCCTTGTCCAATTCATCCTGATAGAGCTCTATCAGGGTGAATAGGACTTCGCACTCTCCCTGCTGCCCTGGGCTCTGTGCACACAGCAGCAGGGAGCTGACTATGGCAGTCAGGGCTTCAGTAGCGTCCTGGCTGCCATGGTAACTGATCGGAGCCCCAGGATAACACTGCTGGATTCCGATCGGAACTGCCACTGCCACCAATGAGGAGGAGGGGAGGGGACCCTGTGGTCACTGCCACCAATGATTTTAAAACTGGGGGGTTGGGGGGTCGCATTGCGCCACCAATGATTTTAATACTGGGGGGTTGAGGTGAGGGGGCGCCCTGCGCCACCAATGGTTTTAATACTGGGGGGTTGAGGTGAGGGGGCGCCCTGCACCACCAATGATTTTAATACTGGGGAGGAGGGGGGAGGACGTACTGCGCCATCAATGATAATATAATTAACATATAATAGAGGAGGCGGGTGCGGGACCTGAGGGGTTAACTGCCGCTAATCGCAGCTCCCCGCCAGCACCTGGATTTGTATTAAACATATTTACTCTCTCCTCATTGGTGGCAGCAGCAGCAGCGACACAGGGGGGAGGGAGAGACTGCTTCCTTCTCCCCTGTGCTGCTGAGGAGAACACTGAGCATGCAGGTTTCTGCAGCTTAGTGTCATGCCCCACTCTGACGATGTGCGGAGGTTGGCCAGGATAGCAACACGAAGTTAGTGTTTGTTTTGGTGCCGTGTTGGATCCGCCTCTCATCAGGTGCACTGGGTGGAGTCATTAGTTTAAATGGCACTCCAGCCAAGTGATCTGAGCGGATTATACTAATCATTGTGGTCTGGGAAGCTAGGAGGGAAGGTTGGCTGTCTGTTCCTGCTCTGGAAGATAAGTGTCATTTCTAGTTTGGTTGTTTTGTGTCATCTTTCCCATCCAGGTTCTGTGCGAGCAGGCTGGTCCTATTTCCCCACTTCACCATCTCAGGAAATTCAGGGTTTTGTCAGCCCAGGCTGGAGGACACATCACACCTACCTTCAAGGTCTGTATGTGGGCTGAGCAGTGCAGCGAAAGAGGTCAGGGATTAGCTAGGAGGTGACCCTTCCCCTGTCTCTCGTCCAGAGCCTGGTTGGTGCGCTATCTGTTATTCGGAGTGCACGCCCGCCGTGACACTTAGTTTGCTGTTCACAAAAATTCCTAAGTTCTTTCCCATGTCAGTGTTACCCAGTGTTTTACCATTTAGTATGTACGGGTGACTTGCATTATTCCTTCCCATGTGCATAACCTTACATTTGTCAGTGTTAAACCTCATCTGCCACTTCTCTGCCCAAGTCTCCAATCTATCCAGATCCATCTGTAGCAGTATACTGATCTCTGTAGTATATATACAGTGTACTGTCCTCTGTAGTAGATTTGTATATATACACAGTATACTGTCCTCTGTGGTATATCTATACAATATACTGTCCTCTGTAGTGTATATATACAGTATACTGTCTCCTGTAGTGTATATATACAGTATACTGTCTCCTATAGTATGTGTATATACAGTATACTGTCTGTAGTGTGTGTGTATATATATATATATATATATATATATAAATCCAGAAAAACAGACGGCACTCCAATGGATAAAAGTAAGTGAACCTTTATTCACCCTGGGTGAATAAAGGTTCACTTACTTTTATCCATTGGAGTGCCGCCCGTTTTTCTGGATTTATACATTGGGGTGAGAAGTCTTTTCCCCTTGGGACGTGCACCCTAACTTCGTCTGAGTTTGTACCAGTGCCGCCATTTTCCTTGAACTATATATATATATACAGACGTGGACAAAATTGTTGGTACCCTTTGGTCAATGAAAGAAAAAGTCACAATGGTCACAGAAATAACTTTAATCTGACAAAAGTAATAATAAATTAAAATTCTATAAATGTTAACCAATGAAAGTCAGACATTGTTTTTCAACCATGCTTCAACAGAATTATGTAAAAAAATAAACTCATGAAACAGGCATGGACAAAAATGATGGTACCCCTAACTTAATATTTTGTTGCGCAACCTTTTGAGGCAATCACTGCAATCAAACGCTTCCTGTAACTGTCAATGAGACATCTGCACCTCTCAGCAGGTATTTTGGCCCACTCCTCATGAGCAAACTGCTCCAGTTGTGTCCGGTTTGAAGGGTGCCTTTTCCAGACTGCATGTTTCAGCTCCTTCCAAAGATGCTCAATAGGATTGAGGTCAGGGCTCATAGAAGGCCACTTTAGAATAGTCCAATTTTTTCCTCTTAGCCATTCTTGGGTGTTTTTAGCGGTGTGTTTTGGGTCATTGTCCTGTTGCAAGACCCATGACCTGCGACTGAGACCAAGCTTTCTGACACTGGCTAGTACATTTCTCTCTAGAATTCCTTGATAGTCTTGAGATTTCATTGTACCCTGCACAGATTCAAGACACCCTGTGCCAGACGCAGCAAAGCAGCCCCAGAACATAACAGAGCCTCCTCCATGTTTCACAGTAGGGACAGTGTTCTTTTCTTGATATGCTTCATTTTTTCGTCTGTGAACATACAGCTGATGTGCCTTGGCAAAAACTTCGATTTTTGTCTCATCTGTCCACAGGACATTCTCCCAGAAGCTTTGTGGCTTGTCAACATGTAGTTTGGCATATTCCAGTCTTGCTTTTTTATGATTCGTTTTCAACAATGGTGTCCTCCTTGGTCGTCTCCCATGTAGTCCACTTTGGCTCAAACAACGACGGATGGTGCGATCTGACACTGATGTTCCTTGAGCATGAAGTTCACCTTGAATCTCTTTAGAAGTCTTTCTAGGCTCTTTTGTTACCATTCGGATTATCCGTCTCTTAGATTTGTCATCAATTTTCCTCCTGCGGCCACGTCCAGGGAGGTTGGCTACAGTCCCATGGATCTTAAACTTATGAATAATATGTGCAACTGTACTCACAGGAACATCTAGTTGCTTGGAGATGGTCTTATAGCCTTTACCTTTAACATGCTTGTCTATAATTTTCTTTCTGATCTCTTGAGACAGCTCTTTCCTTTGCTTCCTCTGGTCCATGTCGAGTGTGGTACACACCATATCACCAAACAACACAGTGATTACCTGGAGCCATATATATAGGCCCAATGGCTGATTACAAGGTTGTAGACACCTGTGATGCTAATTAGTGGACACACCTTGAATTAACATGTCCCTTTGGTCACATTATGTTCTGTGTTTTCTAGGGGTACCATCATTTTTGTCCATGCCTGTTTCATGAGTTTATTTTTTTACATAATTCTGTTGAAGCATGGTTGAAAAACAATGTCTGACTTTCATTGGTTAACATTTATAGAATTTTAATTTATTATTACTTTTGTCAGATTAAAGTTATTTCTGTGACCATTGTGACTTTTTCTTTCATTGACCAAAGGGTACCAACAATTTTGTCCACGTCTGTATATATATATATATATATATAAAAATGAAAAAATTGGACTGCACTCCAGGCGTGTCTTCAGAAAAATCTGTTTAATCACCCATAAATGGCAAAGCGACGTTTCGGCTCCAACTGAGCCTTTCTCAATATATATACAGTCAGGTCCATAAATATTGGGACATGGACACAATTCAAACATTTTTGGCTCTATACACCACCACAATGGATGTGAAATGAAACAAACAAGATGTGCTTTACCTGCAGACTGTCAGCTTTAATTTGAGGTATTTACATCCAAATCAGGTGAACGGTGCAGGAATTACAGCAGTTTGCATATGTGCCTCCCACTTGTTAAGGAACCAAAAGTAATGGGACAGAATAATAATCATAAATCAAACTTTCACTTTTTAATACTTGGTTGCAAATCCTTTGCAGTCAATTACAGCCTGAAGTTTGGAATCACTAATAAATACAAGAGAAGCAGTTCTATTGGCCGCCATACATGCCCACGCCATGACACTACCACCACCATGCTTCACTGATGAGGTGGTATGCTTAGGATCATGAGCAGTACCTTTCCTTCTCCATACTCTTCTCTTCCCATCACTCTGGTACAAGTTGATCTTGCTCTCATCTGTCCATAGGATGTTGTTCCAGAACTGTAAAGGCTTTTTTAGATGTCGTTTGGCAAACTCTAATCTGGCCTTTCTGTTTTTGAGGCTCACCAATGGTTTACATCCTGTTGTGAACCTTCTGTATTCACTCTGGTGAAGTCTTCTCTTGATTGTTGACACACATACACCTACCTCCTGGAGAGTGTTCTTGATCTGGCCAACTGTTGTGAAGGGTGTTTTCTTCACCAGGGAAAGAACTCTTCGGTCATCCACCACAGTTGTTTTCCGTGGTCTTCCGGGTCTTTTGGTGTTGCTGAGCTCACCGGTGCGTTCCTTTTTTTTAAGAATGTTCCAAACAGTTGTTTTGGCCACGCCTAATGTTTTTGCTATCTCTCTGTGATGGGTTTGTTTTGTTTTTTCAGCCTAATGATGGCTTCACTGATAGTGACAGCTCTTTGGATCTCATCTTGAGAGTTGACGGCAACAGATTCCAAATGCAAATAGCAGACTGGAAATGAACTCTGGACCTTTTATCTGCTCATTGTAATTAAGATAATGAGGGAATAACACACACCGGCCATGGAACAGCTGAGAAGCCAATTGTCCCATTACTTCTGGTCCCTTAACTAGTGGGAGGCACAGATGCAAACTGTTGTAATTCCTGCACCGTTCACCTGATTTGGATGTAAATACCCTCAAATTGAAGCTGACACTCTGCAGGTAAAGCACATCTTGTTTGTTTCATTTCAAATCCATTGTGGTGGTGTATAGAGCCAAACATTTTAGAATTGTGTCGGTCCCAATATTTATGGACCTGACTGTATATCAGGGTGGATTTGATTTAAATCAAACTGATTTAAATCGCGATTTAAAGGGAACCTGTCACCAGTTTTATGGTGTCCTAACTAAGGGCAACATAAATAAGTGACTGATTCTTTTAGCAAAATGCTGGGTCACTTTCTTTAATTGACTCAGTCAATCTGCCAACATCTTGTATTGAAAAGCTCCAGCTGATAATGATGAGTCCTGAATATTCATGAGCTCCTGACTCTCCCCGCCTACCTGCTGCTGATTGACAGTTTGTTTCCATATGAATCAGCAGCAGGTGGGCAGGGGAGTGGATATAGCTCTGAATTAAATATACGCTGGACTCAATGACATCACGCAGGACTCGAATCAGCTCGTTAGCATGCGGCATCTCTGTGTGTATATTATGAGGTAACCACCTGTCACACCAGTAAGTGAATACATCTAAGGTACTTTTTAGTAGTTAATGATTGTATATAATTAGTTAGATTATAATCAAATGTCCACATGACAGGTTTCCTTTAAATCACGATTTAAATCATAGTTTTCTACATAAAGACTAATTCTTGCTGGTATAACTTATAATATGCAAGTAGATGAAGATTTTTAGAATAACAATTTTTCATATTAGTTTGATTAGGTTGATTCTGTATTCATAGGTTTGTAGAAGTTAGGATTAAAGGGGTTCTGCACTTTGTTTTAAATGATGATCTATCCTCTGGATAGATCATCAGCTTCTGATCGGCAGGGGACCATTCCCTTAACTCTGACCTCCAGAGCAGCCTGCCTCTAGGTTGGCCAGAGGTCCGGTTTTAGGCCGGACAGTCCGGCTTCAGACTCCAGGTCCTGGACGGACACAGGGATGTTCTTTTGAACAGCTCACTCTCATACTGCAGCACTGTGCTGTCTGAGCATAAGCTGCAGGGAGAAAGTTGCCCTCCCTCGATCCCCTGCAGCTGACAGAAGTTGATTTTTGCCTTCATTTTTCAATCCCCGTCAGCTGCGAAGTGGGTGGGGAGCGTGGCTTAGTGGGACCTGAGGGCCAGGTTTTAAGTCTGTCTTTTGAGGGTTGCCTGAATGGACAACTTACCTGACCCCTGAACTGTCACCTCCACAGCACTCCGCTCCCTTAACAGTGTCATCCACAGTGCCCTGCCCCTTTTAAAGCTGACCTGCAGCAGTGAAGAAAAATGGCCGGGTTGTTATGGAAACCTGGTGTAAAAGTGTGTGTATGTGGAGACTAAGGACCTGCAAGCTTCTATTGGCTGATAAGGGACATGTGTATGGCAGTTGGGATATGAAGAGAAAGACCTGCAGTCTTCTATTGGCTAATGTAGGTCATGTGATGTGCCATATTTGCATTTTTGGGGAATATCTCAGGAACGGTACATGCTAGAGAGCTGTGACCTCCACAAGATTTCTTTCCAGGTAGCAAGGGATGTGTATACCAAGTTTCATTGAAATTGATGGTTGCGTTTTTG
This sequence comes from Bufo gargarizans, assembly GCF_014858855.1. NCBI lineage: Eukaryota > Metazoa > Chordata > Amphibia > Anura > Bufonidae > Bufo > Bufo gargarizans. The sequence continues at coordinate 746,721,686 of NC_058080.1, read as the reverse complement.
AGTGATAGTGGAACATACTTTCATACATACATACACATAAACGTCCTTCTTTGTATATATGGATAAGGGTCTGGCTGTGACATTACTTAATTCTCTTAGGATACGGGGGTCTATGCCATCTGGTACCGTCGATTTGTCTATTTTAATCTTTTTAAGACATCGCTGTACTTCTTCCTGGGTCAGACAGGGCACTTTTAATGGGGAACTTACTTTTACATTCTGCATTTCATCTTCTTCAGTGAATACAGTGGAGAAAAAAATATTTAATAGCTTACTAATATTTAATATCTCATTGCTTTCTGCCCCCCCCCCCCTTCCCTCATTACTCTGTAAAGGGCCGACACCTTCAGATTTATACTTTTTACCATTTATATAATTGAAGAACATTTTATGGTTAGTTTTACTCTCTTTGGCAATGAATCTCTGTCTCTAGTTTGGCTGCTTTTATTTGTCTTTTATATATTCTATTTTTCTTTATAGTTTTTCAATGCTTCCTCGCTACCCTCCTGTTTTTAGTTATTTTAAATGCAGGAGCAGGGATTCTACTCAAATCTATTTCTGGTGAAAAAGCCAAATAGGAGTCACAGGACAATAATAAATCTAAAAAAATGTAACGGGATCAGATACAGAAAATTCAAAATGGAAAAAATAAGATCAGCCATTCCAATGATATTCGAGGAGGCAATGATGGTGACATTAGATTTGAAGTATGAGTATTGTGATATCCCAATTCATCCAGACCACTAAAAGATTTCAAGATTTTGCAATGAAAAACAAGGGAAGGATACTACACTAGCAATTTACATGCCTGCCCTTTTGGGATTTTATCCTCCCCGAGGCTCTTCACAAAGGTGATGTCAGATCTGATTGCGTTCTGTTATGATAAGTCCATAGTTAGATGACCTATTGATTTTAGAGAATGACAAACAGGACTTTCACAGGCAGTTACCATTTGTATTGAAGAACCTACAGAAGTTGGGTTGGATGATCAACTTCCAAAAGTCATCACTGACCCTTTTACAAGGAAGGAACCATAGAGGGTCACATCTATTATTCCTGTTCCTGCCTGGTTGGAAGAGGGTCTCATCAGCGTAGAGCTGCCGTGGAGGACTCATGAAAAGAAAATTACCAGTAACTGTCATCCAGTTGTTCATTTAAGTGTCTCTCTCCATCCACAGGAGTACACAATAGTGAAGAAGACATTGGGGGACTGTGTGACTCCCATCATCCATCTCCAGGAGTCAGGAGGGCCGAGCAGGACCCCTCACCCCATCACAGAGCCTCCCCCTCACCCCCTGATACATGAGCAGAAGATCCTAGAACTCGCCAAAAAGATGTTGGAGCTGCTGACTGGAGAGGTGACGCTGCTGGGAATGCTGGGAAATTCTCCAGTAACAGCACTGGAGGGGTCTGGGTGATGACGGTGTCATTGTGTTGTCAGGTTCCTAAAAGGTGTCAGGATGTCACTGTCTATTTCTCCATGGAGGAGTGGGAGTATATAGAAGGACACAAGGATCTGTACAAGGAGGCCATGATGGAGGAGCACCAGCCTCTTATATCACAAGGTAAGAGCCATCATGTGCAGTGTATACACGTGTGTGCAGTGTATACATGTGTGTGATGTGTGTGCAGTGATATACAGGTGTCTTGTAAGGGAATGTTTTAATGTGAATTTGACCATTTGAAAATATTTAGGCTTAAGTAGGTTAAGTGATAAAAATATTTACAAAGTGTGATTAAATATATAAATATGAAAAGAGACAAATCACATACAGAATAGTTAATGTAAACAATAATTAATCACCTCGCTGCAGTACAATGGGAGGGGGGGGACTCCTGTCGTAGCACATGGCCAACACCCCATGGTTATACAAGAGAGAGATAGTAACCTACAACATCCTACCTGGATAATGTTCTCGGCGGAGTTCCAGTTATTTGTCTGTGTGCACAAAAAATGTATACATTTCAGCCCCTCCTCCTAAGGATGTCCAGTGTGCAGTATGTATGTCTCTAAGATAACTCAGTAATGCAGTCTTCTCAGCATAATGGAGGGTTTGTATATGTTATCTAACTATCCTTAATGCAATATATTACAAGGATTATAGAAGGTAATAATAAAAGGGGACAGAACAAATCAGTACTTTATTATGCATGTAAAATACCCTTACAACACAGGGGAGAACCCTACTTTTTAGATAAACAGGGAGCTCAGAGTCTCCTGCCTCCATACACTGCACTGCCAGGAGCTTAGATACACACGGAGCTCAGGGTTTTCCCATCAGTTCAGCTTTATGAGGGTCTGAGTTATGAGGATGAGTTTTACTTTTTCTCGTCCTCATTAGGGGGACATGGGACTCACTGATTAACCTTTTTATTCCTTTTTTTTTTTCAGGAGGGATAAAGAAAATCAGCCATACGACCCTTCTCCTGAATGAGCCACCAAGGATGGACAGTAAGGAGATCAGCAGAAGAATATTAGACCTCACCTTGGAGATCATCTCCCTGCTGAGCGGAGAGGTAAAGTTTTCTAGATTTCTCTCCTCTTTATTGTATTCTGTAACAAGTCAGACATCGGGAAGGAGAATCCATCATAGGGAGTGACTGGAAGAGTCCGGGGCCCTGGAGAACGGCCTCCAGACCTTCCAAGTTATGGAGAACTTGAAGATCAGCCCTCAATATGGTGAGTGATGTATCATGTGACCAGTGACTAATAGTCATGTTTTGGAAATATGAGGAGGTAAGTAGGCACGATTGTCCCTGGAGGAAAGGGCCGGAGGAGAACACATGGCCCGTGAAGGGTTTATTCCCTAAGTGTCTCTCTCCATCCACAGGAGTACACAATAGTGAAGAAGACATCGGGGGACTGTGTGACTCCCATCATCCATCTCCAGGAGTCAGGAGAGCGGAGCAGGACCCTTCCCCCCATCACAGAGCCTCCCCCTCACCCCCTGATACATGAGCAGAAGATCCTAGAGCTCACCCACAAGATGATGGAGCTGCTGACTGGAGAGGTGACACTGCTGGGAATGCTGGGATATTCTCCAGTAACCGCACTGAAGGGGTCTGGGTGATGACGGTGTCATTGTGTTGTCAGGTTCCTATAAGGTGTCAGGATGTCACTGTCTATTTCTCCATGGAGGAGTGGGAGTATATAGAAGGACACAAGGATCTGTACAAGGAGGCCATGATGGAGGAGCACCAGCCTCTTATATCACAAGGTAAGAGCCGTCATGTGCAGTGTATACACGTGTGTGCAGTGACACGTAATGGAGGAGCACCAGCCTCTTATATCACAAGGTAACAGTCGTCATGTGCAGTGTATACATGTGTGTGCAGTGAGATGTAATGGAGGACCAGTTACTAGAGAAGGGGGATAGGAGGATCCATTGTCTGTCTCTTCCAAAGGTGTCTTTACTGTAATGTGCTAGGGATTCCACAACTGGCGTTCTAGGTCTTCCACCCTGGAGCTGTGGACTTCATCTTCCTGCAGTGGGTCAGAATCTAAGGTAGTTGTCAGATGCTCACCTGTGCGTGCTCCAGCAGTGAGCCTGGCCTCTCTGTTGTGGTGCAGCCGGAGTTGTTTTGTTCCTTTAGCAGGGATGCAGAGCCAATCAGGCTCGGTGCCGGTGTCACATGCTTCCTGAGGTGGGCCATTTTAACAGTCGGTTGCTGGCAACAGGTGCCTGTGATTGGTCTTCTAAGCCTCACTGGTGTGTGTTGTACTACTGTCTAGATCCCTGGCATTCTGATTTTTACATTGTCCCTGACCTTGCTTCTGATTGCTGAATATTTCCTCTGAGGTTCTCTGCTGGCTCTGACCACATCTGGTATTTGACTCTGTGTTTGTTTCTTGTTTGTGCTGTGATGTATCTCTCCAGTTTGGACTGATTTTAACTTACTTTTGGATTCTGATCCAGTCTGGTTTTGACCTCTTTTGACTTCTGGTTTTGACCTCTTTCTGTCTGACTACTCTTTTACCCCACTAGGTTTAGGCTCCTGCAGTTAGGTAAGTTAGGGACCGTTGCCGAGTTGTGGGCTGCTAGTTAGGGTAGATCTTGCAAGTAGGTAGGTAGGGACAGGGCCGGTGCAAGGATTTTTGACAACGCAAGCAAAGCTACATTTTGGCGCCCTCCTCCCCCCCCCTCAGCTCAGCTGGCCCTGGTCCCGTCTGCATCAGCTGGTTTCTCCTCTGTGTGGTCCTGGTATCTTCGCTCTGCTTCAGATAATCGCTGGTTTGAGAACCGTATTTTTCACCCTATAGGAGGCACTGGCCCATAAGACGCACCTAGGTTTTAGAGCAGGATAATAAGAAAAAAATATTTTCCATTTCACCTTAGGTCAGACCAGCATTCAGACCCTTAATGTTAATCAGGCCTCAGATCAGACCCCCATTGCCTCTGATTAGCCTCCCATGTCAGCCATCAGCCCCCCATGTCACATTTATCCCCCTCAAGGCCTCCATGTCACATTTCTCCCCTTCCATGTCACATTTCTCACCCCTCTATGTCACATTTCTCCCCCTCCATGTCAAATCACCTATGTCACATCAGCCCTCACATTTGTTCCCCTCCATCCATGTTGTCACTTTTCTCCCCCCTCCATCCATGTTGCCACACTTATCCCCCTCCATCCATGTTGCCACATTTCCCCACCTCCGTCCATGTTGCCACATTTCTCCCCCTTCATCCATGTTGTCACATTTCTCCCCCCTCTATCCATGTTGTTACAATTCTCCCCCTCCATCCATGTTGTCAAATTTCTCCCCCTCCATCCATGCACAACCGCCATTAGTGCCCCTCACAGTGAAGAAACATTATGGCGTCAGGGATCTCATGGAGGTAAGATGTTGATCGCATTTGCATGACTGAAGCGATAAGATGTGATTAAGCTACCTGAGGAAAGCTAACAGAGACATCGGCAGAGTGGTGTCTCATTACGGAAGGAGACAGGCTTCCTTGTCAGACAAATGGGTGGCAGGCATCTCCTTACCAAAATCTGAGTCAAGGTGGGTAGAAAGTGTAACCTGGTAATACAATGATTTTGCCTTTCATTTTTCTGAGAGTATACAGGACGGATGTTGTTTTTTTTATTTCTTAAAAATAATGGCAGCTTTGCATCTTCCATCAATAAATAATTTGCCTGAAGGCAGTGAAATCCACTAAGTGGTGTGGCAGCGGCTGCACCACCAGCAGCTTCGCCAGGTGGATGTTCAGTTTGCACACAAGTGGATCACTGGGCACATACGGTTGTTACGCGCTCACACTTTATGTTATGGATGACTGACGATGAAGCAGCGAACAGGAAGGAGCAGTTGTTTGAGCAGGAGAAGCAATAGCCGATGATGTTTTTGATGATGACAACAACACTGTACTGCTTGTAGATGTGGCCTGGCTACTAGAATGATGATTGAGAGAAGGAGGACTGTCTTGCTTACATTGGTGGCCAGTGTTCTAGCCACATCTTATTTGGGCCTGCTGAGCTTGCTCACTGCAATGGTTTTGGTAGCTGGCACCAATGTTTCGAAAAATTCCCACACGGGAGATGGCCATGCAGAGTCACCACCATCCAAGCTTGACCTACAACTGCAGGTACATCGCCTTCTTCCGCCATATTTTATAGAAGCAAATGGTCATTTGGACAGTCTACTACAACAGATAGTAATTGTGACGAAGGAATATAAGTCAGGTGGTACATTAGCCTGTGCAAAATTGAATTTTTGTTATAAATTTAGTTTTTTTAGAAAAAACTATTTGTGGAATTGGAAAGATACTGCAGTATAACTGTGACATAGATAGAAAAACCATGTCACGTACACTAGGCTGACCGAGGAATGGAATCTTTGTAAATCAATTTTGAGAAATTTTTAAAGAAAAACTACAATGTCTGCCATCACTGTGCAGAAACATTCCCACAAAGTAGTTACCCAAACAGAGCCACCATCAGCAACACTAACATTTCTGCCACCAGCTTGCCCTACTTCTGACAGCTTTTGAACCTGTACCCACAGCAGCGGCATCGCCTTCTCCCGAGCATCAGTTTTGTAGTAAAAAGTTTGTGATTGGACGTAGTAAACTACAATATAACAGTGAGTGACACAGAATGTAATGTCCGGTACACTAGTCTGTGATTAATGGAATTTTTGTGATAACATTTTGAAAAAACTTTTAGAACAGTGAAGCCAAACACAGCTGGTCCACTTGTATTTTTTCTAATAACATTTTCAACAATTTCTTTTTAAAAAATGCCAAGTTGGAGACAGTCTGCAGCAAAAATAAATGCTGAAACTTAAAGAATCGGTGCAACAGCTTTCTGGAAAAAAATTGTAGTTGGACAATGTCCAGTGCAATGATGTTGACAAAAAAATCAGCAGCCAGTACATGGCTCCTGCACACCAGAAAAAAGGCATACTACAACAAAGCAAGCACAGGATTGCCCATGGCTGGAGGCAGCAAAGCAACACACAGAACCCTATATGACCCTTTTACTGTCACCAGCTAAAAACTCTCTCTATAAATGAATGAAATCAATCCATCTAAGTAAATATCTAAATGATTTCCCATCAGACCCTGAACTCGCTGATAACTTTTTTCCTTGTTTGTGATCATAGTACCTATGGGAGAGCCCCCCAGGGCAGGGACTCTCCCAGGGTCTTGTGATCCTCTCTATTAATCACCCCTGCTCTGCTGTGCTCACTACTGTACTGTGAAATGTAAAATGTTGGATGCCATTTTGAGCAATTTTATGAATCAAATTTGTAGAAGATGAATTTGTAGATTATTAAATTCATTCACGAAGTCTCCCACTAACGGGTGTTGCCCGCCCAAGAGCATATCACTCCCTCTCTTAATGCCTTGCACTGGCTCCCCGTCCAACAACGGGTGATGTTCAAGATTGGATGCTTCATGCATAGGGTATTCCATGGTGTGGGGCCCTTGTACCTACAACGTAAATTTGCTAGGAAATTGGTCTCTGGAATAGGTGCCTTATCCTCTAGGCCTTTGCGGCCTATGGTAAAGTGTCATGCCTTCTTCTTTTTCCTGCCTTGTTGAATCAGCCAGCTAAGCGCATCGAGGCCCTAAGAGTAAGACTGCGTGTACACAAGACTATACATCATCATCATCATGAATTTTGCCTATATGGAGGCAATACATTTTAATGCATTACAGAGACAGCATTAAAACTGAAGTGTTCCAACGAATCGACTTTAGATCTCTGATCCAAAGCTTGATTCACTCAACTCTAATTATCAGGAAGCTCTTATGTCATATGTGATTATTGTACAGACACAGACGTCACAGTGATGGCCACCTGCACTCACAGGACACTTCATTAGCTCCACCTTCCTAATTCTTGATAGGACCCTTGTTCCCCTTAGAACATCCTGAATTCTTAGTGTAATGGACCCAACAAGGTGCTGGAGACCTTTATTACAGGTTCTGATTGATGACCTCATTATGTCTATTCCACTGCATCCTACAGATGTCTATAAACCTGAGGTCTGGTGACTGTGCAGCCCCTAGGTCAAACAGACCGCATTGTCGTGTCCTTGAATTCAGCCTGAGACGTGCGCTTTACAGAACGTCATGACATATCATCTTGTTAAATGTAGATTGTGGCCATGATTAAATTGTTGATAACAATGTTAAAGAGGATCTCCCAAGATTTCACAATACAAACTGCTTGTAGTATTAAACAGATCTCTTAGACCTGATGAGGCCGGTGTACTTGTTTTGAAATTCCATGTCAGAATGCTAATATTAAAGTGAGAAAGTAAGATCGCTCATGAGTCCTATATTCACAAGCTGTACTCAGTCTCCAGTGTTCTCACATATCTCACAAATGCGCAGTATAGGCTGCAGTCCCCATAGCTGTGTAGTAAAGAAAAGCAGCAGATGCAATTAGAAGCTGTAATTTTACACTGAATCTCATGCTGGAAGACGGGCACATTCTCACTAAAGAGCGAGAGAGTCTGAAGCTTGTTCTGAGCATTGTGAGATTTCAGCAGCAGCAGACGAGGATGTACACTTAAAAGAGCTTGTGAATTAAGCTTTAGGTGGGTATTATGACATGGATTCTTCTAGTGAGGACATCAGCATCATGAGGTCTAAGATCTATTTATAATCATTACAGTTTGTGTTGAGGAACGTGGTGATGGATGCTTGTCTGTCATATATGTGTTGACAAAGTGCGAGGCTGGTGTCCAGACATGGGCTGTTCAAATTTAGAGTTTTATCAAATCTTGACTTACTGTATATAATAAAAGTTGTGATCAGGTGTAAACCAAAATCTTCGACTCTATCAGGACATCAGAAAATGTTATAGAAAGCTTTATAAGATGGAATAACAAATGCAGTTTTTGGGGCATTTTTTTTCCCACAATGAGTGAAATGAATTGATTTTACTGCTCCTTCCTGCTGGATCCACTTCCAGCCTAATAGGAAATTTATAAGTTTGTATTCTTAATAGTTTGGTAAAATATAAAACCGAAAATTTCAATTTTTATATTAACAGAAATTCCCAGTAAGAGTTCTGAGGAAAACTTCATGTTGTTACGAAATTATAAAGTAGAAGATGAAGATATAATGCAGCGCTCTTCAGGAGAAAACCTTAATGTTCATCCAGGACTTCACAGTACAGAATTATCATATAACGGGGAACCTTTTACTGAACAATCGCACGTTGTTATCACAGGTACAGCTCAGAAAGGTGGTAAAAGACTTCAGTGTGGTAAACAGTTCACAAAAAGCTTGGACCTCTCTACACAAAAAAGAACTCACACAGAGGAGAAGCCATACTCCTGTTCAGAATGTGGGAAGTGCTTTACATATAAATCTAATTTTATTATTCATGAGAGAATTCACACAGGAGAGAAACCATATCCATGTTCATACTGTGTGAAATGTTTCACACAGAAATCAGATCTTGTTAAACATGAGAGACGTCACACAGGAGAGAGGCTATTTTCATGTTCAGAATGTGGAAATACTTTTATACAAAAATCAGATCTTGTTAACCATGAGAGAATTCACACAGGAGAGAAGCCATATTCATGTTCAGAATGTAAAAAATGTTTTACACTGAAATCAAGTCTTGTTAAACATCAGAGATTTCACACAGGAGACAAACCATATTCATGTTCAGAATGCGGGAAGTGTTTTATACAGAAATCACATCTTATTACACATGAGAGAAGTCACACAGGAGAGAAGCCATATTCATGTTCAGAATGTGGAAAATGTTTTACCCAAAAATCAGATCTTGTTAATCATCATAGATTTCACACAGGAGACAAACCATATTCATGTTCAGAATGTGGGAAATGTTTTACACAGAAATCACATCTTATTACACATGAGAGAAGTCACACAGGAGACAAACCATATTCATGTTCAGAATGTGGGAAATGTTTTACACAAAAATCAGCCCTTGTTAAACATCATAGATTTCACACAGGAGACAAACCATATTCATGTTCAGAATGTGGGAAATGTTTTACACAGAAATCTCATCTTATTACACATGAGAGAAATCACACAGGAGAGAAGCCATTTTCATGTTCAGAATGTGGCAAATGTTTTACACAGAAATCTCATCTTATTGCACATCAGCGAAGTCACACGGGAGAGAAGCCATATTCATGTTCAGAATGTGGTAAATGTTTTACACAAAAATCAGATCTTGTAAAACATCAGAAATTTCACACAGGAGAGAAGCCATATTTATGTCCAGAATGTGGGAAATGTTTTATACAAAAATCAGCCCTTGTTAATCATCAGAGATTTCACACAGGAGAGAAGCCATATTCATGTTCAGAATGTGGGAAATGTTTTACACACAAATCGGATCTTGTTAAACATGAGAGAAGTCACACAGGAGAGAAGCCATATTCATGTTCAGAATGTGGGAAATGTTTTACGCAGAAATCTCATCTTATTACACATCAGAGAAGTCACACAGGAGAAAAGTCATATTCATGTTTAGAATGTGGAAAATGTTTTAGACAAAAATCTGATGTTGTTAAACATCAGAGAGTTCACACAGGAGAGAAGCCATATTCATGTTCAGAATGTGGGAAATGTTTTACACACAAATCAGATCTTGTTAAACATGAGACCAGTCACACAGGAGAGAAGCCATATTTATGTTCAGAATGTGGGAAATGTTTTACACAGAAAGCACATCTTATTACACATGAGAGAAGCCACACAGGAGAGAAGCCATATTCATGTACAGAATGTGAAAAATGTTTTACACAGAAAGTACATCTTATTACACATAAGAGAAGCCACACAGGAGAGAAGCCATATTCATGTTCAGAATGTGGAAAATGTTTTACACACAAATCAGTCCTTGTTAAACATCATAGATTTCACACAGGAGACAAACCATATTCATGTTCAGAATGTGGGAAATGTTTTACACAGAAATCACATCTTGTTACACATGAGAGAAGTCACATAGGAGGGAAGCCGTATTCATGTTGAGAATGTGGGGAATTTTTTAGAAGTAAATCACATCTTGTTATTCATGAGAGAATTCACACAAGAGACACACTATATTGATGTTCAGAATGTAGGAAATGTTTTACACAAAAATCAGGTCTCGTTAACCATGAGAAAAGTCACAAAGGAGAGAAACCATTTTCACATATTTTAACATATCAATTTATTGATGGACCTTAAACAGCCAATAAGAATATTTTTTATTTTTGGTTACAATTATTCTGGGTCTCCCAGATGACCAAATTAATATTTCTCTGATGTAAACTGTGACTGAGATCCACAAAGGAAAAGTGTTGTGGATATAAGGAAGAGAAGAAGAGCTTTGTTTACTTCCAGAGCAGTGAAGATGAATTGTCCCCATGATGCTTCTTATCGCTGTATTCACACCTCCACCCACACTGCGGGAGAGTCCAGAGTGACATGGGGAGAAGTAACAATGCTCCATGGAATTGTTTTAAAAGTAATGGACTCTCCAGACATTTTGGGGAGATCAATCCTTTCTTCTGTCCTGTGGAAGAAAGATGTTTTAGTTAGCACTTGTCCACTAATATGCTGCAGTCTCTGCTTAGCTCACACAGGCTGCGGGCTCTTCCTTCTATGTCCTGACCACATTATATTAACCAAATAATATTAAATGCTAATGAACAGAAAAGGAACATATCCAGTCATGATCCTCAGCCTGTGGGTTTGCATCAGAGTCTGCTTTTCAATGAGCAGGTACGCACTAAAGTGTCTTCCATGGCACAGAAGAAAAGATGGGTTTTCTAAAAAAAAAAAAAAACAGGAGAACCCTTATAAAGATAAAAGGAAATCTTATATTTGTGCCAGGAAATGTTGATGAATTATTGATATTTTGTATGTCTTAGATAAGTACTGGCCGGTAGGTCGCCTGCTCATTTATGCTCTGCTTGATGAAGATCTAATGCATGTAATACAATTTCTTTTTTAACAACATATTGTATTAGATTTTTCTTCTTTTTAACAACATATTTTATTAGATTTTCTCAATACAATTCCGACCCAGGGTGTGAGAAGTAATAAAAGTATAAGAAAAGTATGTAAAATATACAACTGCACAAGAGCAACATCGTTATACAGCTATATGGTCACAATATAATCAAACTATTTATTTCTGGGGGATTCACAGTTTTTATTTCAGGTTGTATATGTCACGTAGTGATGTTGGAGGGAACACCACACCGACCACAGGATGGAAGGGAAAAGCAACTAGGCCTCAAAGCTAGGGAAAGGAAAACAAACAGACACCACCTATGGAAACCCTAATCCTTGCCCTGACTCCTATCCGTATGAACAGACCTTGAGGGTAGGAATGTTCATACACTGGAACCTAAGACCCTGGAAACCCTGAATCGCCCTAGTCTGGGCTTGAGACGGTCTGTTCCTTCCAATATGAAAGAATCAGCGTCTCCCTGTGGCCTAGTAACAAAAGACAGAGGGGAAACCACAAAATATGAAAGGGAAGTAACACTTAACTTCTGAAGTACCGTATTTTTCGCCCTATAAGGCCCATAAGACGCACCTTGGTTTTTGAGGAGGGAAATAAACAAAATATTCTGAACCAAAAGGTGTGCTTTTGGTGGGTTTTCAACTAATGGTGGTCTGTGGATGGCACTGTTATGGGGGATCTGTTATTGGCACTGTTATAGGGGCATCTGTGAATGGCATGACACTTCTATGGGAGGGAATCTGTTCATAACACATATATAGCACCTTATGCTATGTGTCATCCACAGATCCCACCCATAACAGTGTCCCTGTATAGTGAATGACCCCCAATACAGGGGGTGGGGGTCAGCATCTGGTTTTGTAATGGCAGCGGGGCCCGGTGCAGTCACTGTATTCTATTACACCGGGCCACGCTCTCTGTAGTAATCATATCTAACCTGTAGGCACTGTTAAACTATAGAAATCATGTGCAATCCAGCTTGTAGTACTTACTACAATCTTCCGTAGCACGCAGGAGACCCGGCGACAACGTAACTCACTACGTCACACGCCTGGGAGGAGCAGGCGTGTGACGTAGTAAGTTATGCTGACGCGCGCCCGGCTTCCTGCCTGCTACAGAAGATTGTAGTAAGTACTACAGGCTGGATTGCGCATGATTTCTATAGTTTAACAGTGCCTACAGGTTAGATATGATTACTACAGAGAGCCGGGCCCAGTGTAATAGAATACAGTAACTGCACCGGGCCCCGCTGCCATTACAAAACCAGATGCCGGCCCCCAGCCTCTTCTCCCTCCCTGCTGATACACCCGCTGGCTGCGCTCTGCAGCATCATGGCAGAGGTGTAGCAGTTTAAAATTGCAGGATTCGCCCCATAAGACGCACTGACATTTTGCCCCCACTTTTTTGGGGGAAAAGTGCGTCTTATGGGACGAAAAATACGGTAAATGGACGAGCAGGAACTCAGAAGAGGACAACACACCAGCACTTCCAAAACCAAACTGAAGCTATCAACCGCATAGCATGATGGGTGAAGGCACACTAAATAGAGGAGTTGTAATGACCACTAAGCTACAGCTGAGACAAGAGTTGTGGTCATTACCAGCAACAACACTGAAAACAAGTAAACCAAAGAGGTTGTCAGATAACATCACGTGCAGCCAATCTCTTCCAGAAAACATCTGATAAATCCTGTATAGGAAGATGTATAGTTTCTTGACCAAACGCTGGTGCTGGGCTTTAATCTGGAGCACTGTGCATGTACACTGCAGGATTAAAGTATCTGCTTCTACAATTTAGCCAGGAGCAGGCCCTGTCTTTGCCCGTCACTGACAGCCGAAGACCAGGAGGAGTAGACGGAATTGATTTATTACCGTTTCCGCCGTCTCCTTTCCTTACTACATAGCGTTTAATGAGTTCAGTTTCACATCTACTGCAGCAATTCCGGCAGGCTGTTCCTGCATAGAAGAGCCTGCTTGAGTTCTCTGAATCCGGCACTGCCCAATGCAACCATAATGTCCGCTGGCCCCATTAACTATAGTGGGGTCCGGCAGATATGCAGAGAATTGGCTGGACATAAACCGCTGCACACTGCAGTATTTGTCCGGCCGATTCCTGGCATTCTCTGCGAGAACTGGCAGCCATGTCACCCTGTAACAGATGTGAAAGTAGCCTAAGCCACATTTTTCATTTTCCAAGTATCAAAATATGAAGCAAAATCTTCCACAGACAACATGACTATAGTAATGTAGCCAAAATATAAGATTACATAATAACAGCTGTTAGAAAAAATCGATAGAGTCGATCCATGTAGATAAGGGTAGAAACAAAAAGAAAGGGGAAGACCAAAGAAGGGAAGGGGGGGGGGGGGGAGAGGAAATAAGAAGCTAGGAGTTCTCTCCCTCGTTATAAGCGGAGCTCTTCATGGTGGAGATCCCAACAGGACCAAGTCTGTAGGAACTTGTCCACAATTCCCCTTGACAAAGCCATATAATATTCTAAAGAGCGAATATCCTGGATACGGGAGCAATATTCCGCCTTAGACGGGGGAGTGGTTCTTTTCCAAAAGAGGGCTATCAAACCCTTTGCTGCAGTGAGAAGATGCAGGAGCAGCCCGGAGTTATGACCCCTCATATCCGTAGGTGGGCCATTCAACAAGTATGAAACCTCACTGAATGCCCTCACTGAATGCCCTAAAACGTCCAGCAGTACAGAAGCTACCATCCTCCAAAAGGGTATTACCAGGGGACACGTCCAGAATATGTGGTATATAGAAGCCCCGTTGCTGAGCATCTCCAGCAAACATTAGGGATATTCCTATTTAAGGCATGCAGCACCTCTGGTGTGTGATACCAGTGCATCAGTAATTTTATTTGAGTTTCTTTATAAGTTATGCAAGATGAGCTAGTGAAAGCTCTTGACCATATCACCTGCCAGAGGTTTATCGGGATTTCCCTATCCAGCCATTTCTACCATTTTAACATATTTAAGTGCTTTCCCCCTTGTAAGTAAGTCTGGGTGAGAAGCAGATCATATACACTCACCTAAAGAATTATTAGGAACACCTGTTCTATTTCTCATTAATGCGATTATCTAGTCAACCAATCACATGGCAGTTGCTTCAATGCATGTAGGGTTGTGGTCCTGGTCAAGACAATCTCCTGAACTCCAAACTGAATGTCAGAATGGGAAAGAAAGGTGGGCTACAACAGCAGAAGACCCCACCGGGTACCACTCATCTCCACTACAAATAGGAAAAAGAGGCTACAATTTGCACAAGCTCACCAAAATTGGACTGTTGAAGACTGGAAAAATGTTGCCTGATCTGATGAGTCTGGATTTCTGTTGAGACATTCAAATGGTAGAGTCCGAATTTGGCGTAAACAGAATGAGAACATGTATCCATCATGCCTTGTTACCACTGTGCAGGCTGGTGGTGGTGGTGTAATGGTGTGGGGGATGTTTTCTGGGCACACTTTAGGCCCCTTAGTGCCAATTGGCCATCGTTTAAATGCCACGGGCTACCTGAGCATTGTTTCTGACCATGTCCATCCCTTCATGACCACCATGTACCCATCCTCTGATGGCTACTTCCAGCAGGATAATGCACCATGTCACAAAGCTCGAATCATTTCAAATTGGTTTCTTGAACATGACAAAGAGTTCACTGTACTAAAATGGCCCCCACAGTCACCAGATCTCAACCCAATAGAGCATCTTTGGGATGTGGTGGAACGGGAGCTTCGTGGCCTGGATGTGCATCCCTCAAATCTCCATCAACTGCAAGATGCTATCCTATCAATATGGGCCAATATTTCTAAAGAATGCCATCAGCACCTTGTTGAATCAATGCCACGTAGAATTAAGGCAGTTCTGAAGGCAAAAGGGAGTCCAACACCGTATTAGTATGGTGCTCCTAATAATTCTTTAGGTGAGTGTATATCTGAGATGAGACCTCTAACTGATGGGCCACGGACGCACAATTTCTCAAAAGAGGTGAGTGGGGATATTGATCCGGAGGTGGTGAATGAATGGCAGAAATGTGCTATTTGGTTGTAGTGATAGTTGGAGGAGGAGGGTAGGTTATATTTAGTTTGTAAATCTGCAAAGGATAAAAGGCCGTTTGTTAGGGGATTACGTAAATCATGGAGACGGAAGAGTCCACTCCTGATCCAGGGGTTAGCCATATTTAATTTGTTACTATTACCTAAATGCAGAGTAAATAAAAACGGTGTAAGAGAGGAGTTTAATGTAGAGAGGCCGAATACAATCCTACAGGTCAGCCATAGGTTTCTAGTGAATGTCATTGGGCTTAGCAGTCTCTGGGGTGTTATGTCCCCCGGACGTCCCCAGATCATAGCTCCCATATGAATTGGGGCTAACCGAAGCCTCTCTATTTCTGTCCATTTATTGAAGGAATTTAAGGTAGTCCAGGAGGCTAGGTGTCTGAGATGTGTGGCCTGATAGTATAGGGCTATATCAGGTAGGGACAGGCCGCCCTGAGATTTCTTCGAGGTCAGTACAGATTTAGCTATACGGTTTTGTATGAATTCCAGAGTTTCCCACAAACTCTGGAATTTGGGGCTCATAATCCTCAGGGGGTGTGGTCCATAGGGGATCACTGGGGGGGGGGGGCCTACTTCATCTCTCCTGGGGTGTCTCCTTGAGGGTCCCTCATCACCGAATGACAATGATGATGGAGTAGAGGAATGTGGCATCCTCTTCTCCCTCACTTGCAGACTCCGTTTCAGAAGCAAGGCTGGAGTATGCTTCATTAGTGGAGTGCATTCTCTGGGATGTGACATTTTTATATTTGTATTGGTGTATGTAAAATGAAAAGTGTTAGGGGGGTGTATTAGTAGTGATTTAACACATGAGGGGGCTTGTAATAAATTGAATTAAAATAAAATTTATGATAAAGGAAAAAAGAGAAAGAAAGAAAACATAAAAGATAAGTGAAAGAATAAGATAAAAAATATAGAAAAAAAGTCTCCCAAAAAAAATTAAAAAGGCACTAAACCTGAGCAGACACAGTCAGTAATTGACAGTACTAACTGGTGCTCAGCAGGTGCAGGTGCAGGTTTAAAAATCTAAACTAGTACTAACTAAAATTGACATATATATATATATATATATATATATATATATATACACAGTTGCTAGAAAAAGTATGTGAACCCTTTGGATTGATATGGATTTCTGCACAAATTGGTCATAAAATGTGATCTGATCTTCATCTAAGTCACAACAACAGACAATCACAGTCTGCTTAAACTAATAACACACAAAGAATTAAATGTTACCATGTTTTTATTGAACACATCATGTAAACATTCACAGTGCAGGTGGAAAAAGTATGTGAACCCCTAGACTAATGACATCTCCAAGAGCTAATTGGAGTAAGGTGTCAGCCAACTGGAGTCCAATCAATGAGTCGAGATTGGAGGTGTTGGTTACAGCTGTCCTGCCCTATAAAAAACACACACCAGTTCTGGGTTTGCTTTTCACAAGAAGCATTGCCTGATGTGAATGATGCCTCGCTCTAAAGAGCTCTCAGAAGACCTACGATTAAGAATTGTTCACTTGCATAAAGCTGGAAGGGGTTATAAAAGTATCTCCAAAAGCCTTGCTGTTCATCAGTCCACGGTAAGACAAATTGTCTATAAATGGAGTACGTTCAGCACTGCTGCTACTCTCCTTAGGAGTGGCCGTCCTGTAAAGATGACTGCAAGAGCACAGCGCAGACTGCTCAATGAGGTGAAGAAGAATCCTAGAGTGTCAGCTAAAGACTTACAAAAGTCTCTGGCATATGCTAACATCCTGTTAGCGAATCTACGAGAAAACACTAAACAAGAATGGATTTCATAGGAGGATACCACAGAGGAAGCCACTGCTGTCCAAAAAAACATTGCTGCTCGTTTACAGTTTGCACAAGAGCACCTGGATGTTCCACAGCAGTACTGGCAAAATATTCTGTGGACAGATGAAACCAAAGTTGAGTTTGGAAGAAACACACAACACTATGTGTGGAGAAAAAGAGGCACAGCACACCAACATAAAAACCTCATCCCAACTGTGAAGTATGGTGGTGGGGGCATCATGGTTTGGGGCTGCTTTGCTGCGTCAGGGCCTGGACGGATTGCTATCATCGAAGGGAAAATGAATTCCCAAGTTTATCAAGACATTTTGCATGAGAACTTAAGGCCATCTGTCCACCAGCTGAAGCTTGACAGAAGATGGGTGTTGCAACAGGACAACGACCCAAAGCATAGAAGTAACTCAGCAACAGAATGGCTTAAACAGAAAAAAATACGCCTTCTGGAGTGGCCCAGTCAGAGTCCTGACCTCAACCCGATTGAGATGCTGTGGCATGACCTCAAGAAAGCGGTTCACACCAGACATCCCAAGAATATTGCCGAACTGAAACAGTTCTGTAAAGCGGAATGGTCAAGAATTACTCCTGACCGTTGTGCACGTCTGATCTGCAACTACAGGAAACGTTTGGTTGAAGTTATTGCTGCCAAAGGAGGTTCAACCAGTTATTAAATCCAAGGGTTCACATACTTTTTCCACCTGCACTGTGAATGTTTACATGGTGTGTTCAATAAAAACATGGTAACATTTAATTTTTAGTGTGTTATTAGTTTAAGCAGACTGTGATTGTCTATTGTTGTGACTTAGATGAAGATCAGATCACATTTTATGACCAATTTGTGCAGAAATCCATATCATTCCAAAGGGTTCACATACTTTTTCTTGCAACTGTATATATATATATATATATATATATATATATATACATATGGAGTTTTTATCTATTCCTTCATTGCTTGACAGCAAGAAAAGGTATAAACGAGAGACTAAACGCTGTATTACTCTAGAGCAGGCATCTCAAACTGCGGCCCTCCAGCTGTTGCAAAACTACAACTCCCAGCATGCCCGGACAGCCTACAGGTATCAGCCTACAGCAGGGCATTGTGAGAGTTGTAGTTTTAATACAGCTGGAGGGCCGCAGTTTGAGATGCCTGCTCTAGAGTTACATTCTACAATTTGGTAGAGTATGTAAAGACCAACCGTATCCCTAGAGGTATGCGTGTACAACCACAGCCATCAATGTTTACCCATGACCCAGATTTTCGTGCAAAATATGAACAGATCTCAAATAAGTATGCACATGACCTAATGTTATTGAATTCATGCACAAGGATTTATCTACCACTCTGTCTAATACTGAATTATTTATGTGAATAAGGATTATTAAAATGTAACGTTTACTAGGTCATTTAAAATAGAAAATTACTAATGGGTGAAAAACAACAATTATTACTCGCGCATCTTACGTTCACGCTCCAGTGACGGAATTAAGGACGGTACATTGTCCTTGTAACGTGGATCCAGCAGCGTGGCCACCCAGTAATCAGCACTAGTTAGAATGTGGGCAACTCGGCGGCCGTTGCGGAGACACTGCAGCATGTAATCGCTCATGTGTGCCAGGCTGCCCAGAGGCAACGACAAGCTGTCCTCTGTGGCAGGTGTATCGTCTGTGTCCTATGTATCCCCCCAGCCACGCACCAGTGATGGCCATGAGCTGGTTTGGGTGCCACCCTGCTGTGAACATGGTTCCTCCTTCTCCATCTCCTCCTTCTCATCCTCCAAAACTGTGTCCTGGCCGGACAATTGTGTACCTGGCGTTTGTGGGTGCAGGAACCCACCCTTGGAGCCACTTGTGAATGATTGGCCGGAAACCCTATGAAATGATCCCTCTTCCTCATCCTCCTCCTCCTGTGCCACATCTTCTTCCATCATCGCCAGAAACATTTTTTCAAGGAGGCATAGAAGTGGGATAGTAACGCTGAGAATGGCGTCATCGCAATGGCCATGTTGGTGGAGTACTCAAAACAGCGCAACAAGGAACACAGGTCTCGCATGTATAAGCTCAGTGGCCACTTCCATCTGAGAACATCCTGCTTAAAGCCTCGCAATGGCGAAGTACTGCTGATGAATTGTTAGGTGTCATTTTTGGTCTCATGATGGTAAAATGTGAACAGCATGATGAGGAGGACTGTTTAAATACTAATTCTTATTGAACCAGGACATTTATTAGGCGATTCATGGATCAAACACCTTTTGTGTATTTTGCCATTAAGCTCCTTGTTAGAGAACAGCAAGTTGTGCAAAAAGTCCTGAAAACACTGAACAGTTGGACATGTGCATTCAAAGGTTTAGAGAAGGTCACATTAAGTTCTCCAGTAAAGGTTAGAGGGCATTTAAGGTTCATCCTGATATTTCACCCACAAGCCAAGTGAGTGGTGTCCATAGTGTGAGCAATGTAGTGTGTGAATACAAGCGAATAGTTATTTAAATAATAGCTGGATAGATTTAGGGATAGTGAGAATATAGAGAGTTCAGGGAGGGAGTCATTCACACTGTGACACAGACAACCTATCTGTGCAAGAGAAACGTGAGCATTGAGTGACGGCACATTCTGTATTTAGCGCAGTGTCAGCTAAAACTGGATTTTTCTTTTTTATTGACCAAAACCTGCATTTTGTACAGCAGACAATCACCCCACGGCATTTTGGTGCGTATTTGAGAAAACTTACATTTCAATATTGCATTTTCTAAGACAATTCAATTTCTTGCATCACTCTCTGTACAACCACCATTTATGTGTGTATTTAAATAAAAACATCCACTGGAATATTGCATGTAGGACGGGAAAAGAATTTCTTGCATCACAGACGGCAGTTTGGTGTGTAGCTGATGAGGATATGTTTGGCAACAGGAAATGAAGGAGGACGGATAATGGAGGAAAAACCACATCACCCACCAGTAATGTCAGTGGCGGTGGCGGCACTGTCAGACTCGGCACCAGCCTCCCAGTCAGTATTAACCAGTGACTCCACTAACTGTTGGGCGACTGTTATTATGGATAAAGGAGATGCGAATGTGGAAAGGGCGACTGAGCCATCAACTACACCATCTGACAACAGGATGATGTCACCTCTGACAGTGACGTCACCCTCATTTTTGCCTCTTCCTACTATTCAGACTTCACTGACATCTCATCTCACTGCCCCCGTCCACTAGTAACGTGTCAGCTCCGTCCAGGATCTGCCCCTCCTAAAGGGATGCATTTTGAAAGACCATTAAAAAAAAAGCTGCTTCTTTATTTCTGAACCACGATCATGATCACTGTATTTGTATAAAGTTTGTGTAACAACTTCCTTGTTAATAGATGGAAAAGGTCCTTTTGGGGGTAAGGAACATAGTCACTTCTATGTAAGTAAGCTAAATCCCAGAAAAGGACCTCAGCAGGAAAAGGACCTAGTACATAATGGATGGAATCGGTCCTTTTGGGTTACGGGAAATAGTCACTTCAATGTGAGTCGGCTAAATCCTATCCCTAAAAAGGACCTCAGGCTCAGGAATATGAATCCTACAAACTCCATAATAGAGGGAAAGGGTCCTTTTCGAGTACGGGAAACAGTCACTTCAATGTGAGTCGGCTAAATCCTATCCTTGAAAAGGACCTCAGCAGTATGAATCCTTCCTAGTACATAATATATAGAAAAAGTCCTTTTGGGGTACGGGAAATAGTCACTTCAATGTTTTGTCTTGTTGGAGCACCCATTTCAAGGGCATTTCCTCTTCAGCATAAGGCAGCATGACCTCTTCCAGTATTCTGATAGATTCAAACTGATCCATGATCCCTGGTCTGCGATAAATAGGCCCAACACCGTAGTCTGAGAACATCCCCATATCATGATGCTTGCCCACCATGCTTCACTGTCTTCACCGTGTACTGGGGCTGGAATTCAGTGTTTGGGGGTCGTCTGACAAACTGTCTCCGGCCACTAGACCCAAACAGAACAACCTTTCCTTCATCAGTCCACAGAATGTCTCTTTAGGCCGTCACTGTGCTGTTTGGCAGATTGTAACCTCTTCAGCACATGTCTCCAGCAGTGGGACTGTGCGGGGGCTTCTTGCAGATCACTCGGCGTCACATCGGCGTCTTCTCATTGTAACAGGACTCACAGGGAACTTTACACCTTCTTTCATCTTCCTGGAGCTGATTATTGGTTGAGTCCTTGCCATTTTGGCTATTCTTCTATCCATTCGAATGGTAGTTTTTTGCTTTCTTCTACGTCTTTCAGGTTTTAGTTGCCATTTTACAGCATTTGCGATCATTTTAGCTGAGCAGCCTATCATTTTCTGCACTTCTTTATATGTTTTCCCCTCTCCAATCAACTTTTTAATCAAGGTACGCTGTTCTTCTGAACAATGTCTGGAACGACCCATTTTCCTCCGAATTTCAGAGAGAAATGCACTGTAACCGGCATGTACAACATTTGCTGCCTTCCTTTCTTAAATAAGGGCAATAATTGCCACCTGTTTTTCATAGAATGAACCTCACTCATTGAACTCCACACTGCTATTATTTTGAACATGCCCCTTTCAATTAGTGATTGAATTACAGAGAATCGGCAGCATGCATGTCATGACTGTTGGGTCAGTTGGGTTTCTATTACTCTACTACACCTGCTAGTAAATATTTTGCCATGGAGAAATATAATTTCTACCAAAAACAGTGATTGCTCAGGTTAGTGATGTCTGACTGCTATTATTTTGAACACAACTGTACGTGCTCAGAGCACCAGTGCCGCTCTAGATCCGTCATGGCCACCGCTGCATCTCCCCGTTACTCTGATCAAAATATCCGGTTACAGGGAGAGCAGACAATAGCAGGCCGGGACTGGGACGAGCCCTCTTGGGTCTGGTCACCGTTACGGCCTGCGATTGGCTGCTCCCTGTCACCAAATCCCCCGTCACTGGATGTTTTGATCTGAGCGACAGGGAGATGCAGCCGCGGTCATGCAGGGATCCGCAGCGATGTGGGTGCCACTGAGCAGGTAGGTATAATCCATACAAGGGGCCCGGGCATTGGCGGGGATATTTTCAATATCGGAACCCCTTTAACTTCTATGAAAGTACAGAGATCACATGACCAGATGTTTCTGCAAAGCGCTTTACCATGAATATGACAGGACCGGACAATTCTGCAGATACAAGTGCTCAGAAGTCACATGATAGTTTTTTCATTGTTTATTGTAAAGATTTGTCAGAAATAAAAATAAACATAAAAGAGGCTTATTCTACGATAGTCACCTATAGAACGTTACTGTATACTGTAACACTGCGTCCACGTAGAAGATGTTACTATAGTTACTGAGCAGGTCCTGAGAGACAGGGGGACAGTCATTGAGAAGCAACTAAATCCCAACACAGTTCAGTAACCAGATCAACGAGGCAGAAGAAGAGGTCCCTACAGATGATGGGAAACAGACAGCTCCTGTAGAGTCGGCCATCTCCTATCACTGCTGAGGACCAGGTCCTTATGGAGGAGAGGATTTAGTCACAACCGTCCAGAACTCCTAGAGAAGAGACCAGGACCTGCCCAGTATCTGCTGCACTGCCAGAGCTGAAGGACCTGGGGTGACGTCACCGTCATGTGATCAGTGCAGGGGGCGGGGCTCAGCAGTAAAGAAGATATTAGGTGTAGAAGGACTTGGGAATGATGTCAGCGTCATGTGATCAGTGCAGGGGGCGGGGCTCAATAATGGAGGGATTAGAAGTTGAAGGTCCTGTGATGACATCACTATCACGTGATCAAAGTAGGGGGCGGGGCTCAGCAAAATGGATCAGATGACAGTGACATCACCCCAGGTCCTAGAATACCGGAAACCTCCATCTCCTCCAGTTCTCTCCTCTTCTCATAAAGGCGCCTGCAGTACTAGAAGCCTCCAGCTCCTCCAGGTCTCTCCTCTTCTCCTGAATGACCACCAAGGATGGACAGGAAGGAGATCAGCAGAAGAATATTAGACCTCACCTTGGAGATCATCTCCCTGCTGAGCGGAGAGGTAAACTTTTCTAGATTTCTCTCCTCTGTATTGTATTCTGTAACAAGTCAGACATCGGGAAGGAGAATCCATCATAGGAAGTGATAGGAAGGGTCCGGGGTCCTGGAGAACGGCCTCCAGACCTTCCAAGTGATGGAGAACCTGAAGATCAGCCCCCAGTATGGTGAGTGATGTATCATGTGACCAGTGACCAATAGTCATGTTGTAGGAGCCATGAGAAGGTAAGTAGGCACGTTGTACCAGGAGGAGAGGGCCGGAGGAGAGCACATGGCCCCTGAAGGGTTTATTCCCTAAGTGTCTCTCTCCATCCACAGGCGTACACAATAGTGAAGAAGACATCGGGGGACTGTGTGACTCCCATCATCCATCTCCAGGAGTCAGGAGGGCGGAGCAGGACTCCTCACCCCATCACAGAGCCTCCCCCTCACCCCCTGATACATGAGCAGAAGATCCTAGAGCTCACCCACAAGATGATGGAGCTGCTGACTGGAGAGGTGACACTGCTGGGAATGCTGGGAAATTCTCCAGTAACAGCACTGGAGGGGTCTGGGTGATGACAGTGTCATTGTGTTGTCAGGTTCCTATAAGGTGTCAGGACGTCACTGTCTATTTCTCCATGGAGGAGTGGGAGTATATAGAAGGACACAAGGATCTGTACAAGGAGGCCATGATGGAGGAGCACCAGCCTCTTATATCACAAGGTAAGACCCGTCATGTGCAGTGTATACACGTGTGTGCAGTGACATGTAATGCAGGAGCACCAGCCTCTTATATCACAAGGTAAGAGCCGTCATGTGCAGTGTATACACGTGTGTGCAGTGACATGTAATGGAGGAGCACCAGCCTCTTATATCACAGGGTAAGAGCCGTCATGTGCAGTGTATACACGTGTGTGCAGTGACATGTAATGGAGGAGCACCAGCCTCTTATATCACAAGGTAAGAGCCGTCATGTGCAGTGTATACACGTGTGTGCAGTGACATGTAATGGAGGAGCACCAGCCTCTTATATCACAGGGTAAGACCCGTCATGTGCAGTGTGTACACGTGTGTGCAGTGACATGTAATGGAGGAGCACCAGCCTCTTATATCACAGGGTAAGACCCGTCATGTGCAGTGTGTACACGTGTGTGCAGTGACATGTAATGGAGGAGCACCAGCCTCTTATATCACAAGGTAAGAGCCGTCATGTGCAGTGTATACACGTGTGTGCAGTGACATGTAATGGAGGAGCTCCAGCCTCTTATATCACAAGGTAAGAGCCGTCATGTGCAGTGTTTACACGTGTGTGCAGTGACATGTAATGGAGGAGCACCAGGCTCTTATATCACAAGGTAAGAGCCGTCATGTGCAGTGTATACACGTGTGTGCTGTGACATGTAATGGAGGAGCACCAGGCTCTTATATCACAAGGTAAGAGCCGTCATGTCCAGTGTATACACGTGTGTGCAGTGACATGTAATGGAGGAGCACCAGCCTCTTATATCACAAGGTAAGAGCCGTCATGTGCAGTGTATACACGTGTGTGCAGTGACATGTAATGGAGGAGCACCAGCCTCTTATATCACAAGGTAAGACCCATCATGTGCAGTGTATACACGTGTGTGTGCAGTTACATGTAATGGAGGAGCACCAGCCTCTTATATCACAAGGTAAGAGCCGTCATGTGCAGTGTGTACACGTGTGTGCAGTGACATGTAATGGAGGAGCACCAGCCTCTTATATCACAAGGTAAGAGCCGTCATGTGCAGTGTATACATGTGTGTGCAGTGACATGTAATGGAGGAGCACCAGCCTCTTATATCACAAGGTAAGAGCCGTCATGTGCAGTGTATACACGTGTGTGCAGTGACATGTAATGGAGGAGCTCCAGCCTCTTATATCACATTTTCAGCATCTGGTCAGTAATCTATCATTATTGTTAATGCAAAAAGAAAACAGGAGTGGATGTAAAACAGAGATGACACGTGAATGGAATATTTGGATGTCTTCTGTGTTTTGTACACGCTCCTGCTTTTGGCTACCAAATCATAAGCCAATTCTGATGGGACCACACAGGCCTTACAGCTGCTACACAGAGAGGATCCGTTGTGGGTCTTAGTTTTCCTTCCTTCTGACAGATCACAAGAAGGGTCAAATAAATGATGATGTCCGCCAGGCCGAAAGGCAAGATAGTGTCGGAGTCATGAAGTAGGGAGGGTGGGAACAGCAAAAGAAGTCCACAGAGTGGACCTATGAAATAGTGGTGAGCTATAAGCATCAGGAGGAGGCCACAGAGTGGCCCAATGACACAGTCTGAAGGTGGCAGCAGTATGAGGAGGCCTACGAGTGGCACATTGACAGTGTGGAGGTGGCGGCAGCAGCAGCATTAGGAGGAGGCCACAGAGTGGCAAGGTGACATAGTGTGGATAAGGCAGCAGCATCAGGATGCCAGATACTGGCAAGGTGACAGAGTGGGGCGGTGGGTGGCTTTACCAGTACCTTCTGATAAAGGTAGGTGAAAGAAGGAGCGCTTGGCATCAGATGTGTGGCATCAGGCGGGTGGCAGCATCAGAGTAATTGCTGAGTCAGGTAGAAAGAAGAAACCAGTATCCTTTACCAAAGTGTTGGTGTGGCACTATGAATGATCTAGTCTGATGCATCTGGAATTGGTGGTTGGAAATCCTGGCCCAGTAGTCCAGCGGAACTTCAATGTGCGTTGGCAGGGTGCTGTCCATGCCACCACCTGCTGGTTCAGGTCCTGCTCCAGGTCTACCTGCTGCTGCTAGTGAGTATTTTTTTCACTATGCGGGTGAAGAAAACTACTCATCAGCGACTGTAGACTTAGGCTGCTGCTGATGGAGCTGGTACTGCTCCTTCCACCCCACCCCTCCCCAGCAACCATGGCAGTGGAACGGGAGTGCAGAGGGCCCCCCCCCCCGCTCAGACCTGCGAGAGGATGGATGATGGCGCAGATAGGCAGCGGCCAACTGACTACATAGAATGTCTCTGTAGTAGTTTTGTTTGTCCTCCCTCTCAGTAGGTGTAAAAAAAAAAGCACACATTCTTGACCAGTAGCGAGGGTCTAACAAGGTGGAGAGCCAGAAGTAATGTCTGCCAAATGGTGACAATTCGGCTGTCACTACACAAGCAAGTGAGCATGCATCGGGCCATTTGTGCTAGTGACACGGCGGAAATCACTGCCTCCATCTCCACTGCATACTGCCACGGTGTGTCTGGGTCCTCTACCTCGTCTTCCTCATCGCTCTGTAGCTCCTCTGACTGACAAAAACCACCCATTTCGCTAAACATTGCCTGTGCTCCAATGTTCTCCTCCTCTTCTTCCAGTTCAGTCCCCACAGGGTTCATGTGGTCATGAGATCTAGGCACCACGTCTCCTGTCCCCTGACCAGCCATTGCTACCAGCATCTGTTCCAGGACATGAAGCAGTGGAATGACATCATTCATCCCGTACTCCTGGCGACTGACAAATAACGTGGCATCCTCAAAGGGCCTGAGCAAACAGCAGGTGTCACACATGAGCTGCCACTGGCTGACATCGAAGTTACACAGGGGAGTACTCCTGTCCGCTTGGATCATCAAGAAATCGTTGATGGCCTTTCTCTGATCGTACAGTCGGTCTAACATATGGACGTCGCCTATCAGCCTATGTTGGGAGATGCCATTCTGCCGCTGCAGCTCAAGAAGGCTGTGCTTTGCGGTGTACGAGTGGCTAAAGTGCATGCAAAGTTTCCTGGCCAATTTTAGGATGTCTTGCAGATGGGTGGAAGTCTTCAGGAACTGCTTGACAACCAGATTGAACACGTGTGCTATGCAGGGCGCATGGCTCAGCCTTCCTTGACGCAGCGCCGACACAATGTTCTTCCCATTGTCAGTCAACATGGTTCCAATTTTCAGTTGTTGCGGAAAAAGCCAGGATACGATTTCTTGATGAATCACACAGAGCAGTTCCTCCTCTGTGTGACTCTGTTCGCCAAGGCAAACCAGGTGCAGAACAGCGTGACACCGCCGTGCGCTGCGCGTGTGGTATGCTGGTCGGGCACTGTGACTTGTCCCGGTAGTGGAGGCTGAGGACACAGTGGAGGATGAGGAGGCAGAGGTGGACATTGTCGCAGGACCAACGGCGTGAAAACGTGGAGGCAGAAGCGATGTGACCTGTCCAAGTTGCTGGTGTGGCTGTGCAGGAACCACATCCACCCAGTGTGCCGTAAAGGACATGTATTGTCACTGACCGTAGTTACAGCTCCACACTTCGGCGCTGCCGTGCACTTTGGCAGACACCTATAGGCTCCAGGACTGGCCCACCTTCTGTTCTACATATTTGTGCAGGGCTGGCACTGCCTTTTTGGCAAAGAAATGACGGCTTGGGACTCTCCACCTCAGCTTGGCACAAGCCATCAGTTCTCTGAAAGGTGCAGAGTCCACCACTTAAAAAAAGGGAGGGACTGCAGCACCAGCAACTTGGACAGGAGCACGTTCAGCTTTTGCGCCATTGAATGCGTGCATGCATACTGCTGTCTCTTGGCAATCGCTCAGGTGATCTATTGCTGACGGAATGCGTGATGAGGAGCAGGAGCATCTGGACCAGCGGAAGATGGGAATGACAGACAGCTCCCTTCGGCTGAGGTGATGGAGCCTTGACTGGCTGAAACCGGGTGCGTGCCAGTGGGTGATGCAGCAGTTGCTGCGGCAGGCTGGACCACCACATCGGAGCCATGATTCTCCCAGGCCACTGGATGGCGACGCTGCATTTCTTGACGCAGCGCCGTAGTGCCAACATTGGCCTCCTGGCCACGCTTCACTTTCTGCCCACAGATTCTACATATGGCATACGTTCACCTCCTCTGGTGGCTTCACAAAAAACTGCCACACTGTTGAGTAGATGATTTTCCCCCCAACACTCCCCACTGACTGACTGCTACCACCGCTGCCTCTGTGATCCCCTGCACCACTACTTCCCGGGCAGGTAGGCTGCTGCGAAGCAGGTGGTCTGCCCTGTGCCCATTTGGCTCCCAACCTCACACTGCTGCCACCCTGCTGACTCGTGGCCACCCTATCGACTTGCTGGCTCACAGGCAAGCTGCCACCCTCTTCTGATGATGATGAAGCCCCTTTGTCAACCATCTCCCAAGTGCGATCATCATCGAGTAGTGTCTGCATGTCACTGATGTCCTCCTCAACACTCTCTGGGTCAGGAGCCTGACCGCTTGAAACACCACCTTCTACGCCACTCTCCTCATCACTACTTGCCCGCCTAGCAGAGGAAGCGGCGAAAGTCTCCTCCATATCTTGGCTGGGCAGTAGCTGCTGACCGTCCTCTAGTAGCTCATCCTCGCTGGATAGTGGAGCTGAGCCCACAGCATGCAATACTTCTGTTGGTAATGGAACAGCAAAGGACAGATGCAGGTTGAGGACAGGTGAGGGCAAAGGGCCTGCTCCTGGGCCATGTCAACTAAGGGTTGTGTCTGACGTACCCACCGACTGTTGGCTGGGGTTGTCTGAGGTCACTTGTGATGATGTAGATGACCAAGTTAACCAATCAAGAACCGCCGGGTTGCTGGTCAAGACACGCTCGCTAGATGACACTAGGAGCTCAGGCAGCTTGCTGCGACTCCTGCTGCCACGACCACTTACTTTGCTGTGACCTCTGCCTGCTCCAGAAACATTTAGGCCTCTGCCACTCATCTGTGCAGGGCCGGGCACTTCTCTGCCTGACATACTTTTAGCTAAACTAAATCAATGAAAAGTAAATTGAAACATCCCTAAAAGCTACAAATATATTTTTCTTGTTTTACTGAAATAGCAGTGAAGTGTGTATAGATTTTTCTTTCTGTTACTGAAATAGGCCAGCAAACTCTTTCAACGGGTAAAAATTAAGCAGTGAGGTGTGTATAGGTTTTTCTTGTTGTTAATGAAATACGCCCCTATAGGATTTCACCAGAAAGCACTTGCAAATCACTTTCCTATCACTGTCCCTAGCGCCTTCTGACATCTCTCCCTGCACTAAGATGCTGTGAAATGATTCCTCCCTATCCTTTCCCTGCACTTATAAATCGTTTTGTCTGTCTTTTTTTTTTCACAATAAGGTTTTTCCAATCGGTGTCCATAGCACCTTCTCCCGTCTGTCCCTGCACTCTGAAAGCTGGAAAATGGCAGAATCTAAAGTGGCTGCCGTATTTATAAGGCTGTGACATCACAGTGCTTGCTGGCTGCTGATTGGCTGCATGCATGTCAATCTGGGTGATCCCACCTTACCAGAGTTCCTTGCCCCATGTCCTCAGTCCTCACATGTGTAGCCGCCATTTTAGAAAAAATGTGATTCGTTACCAAGAAGCGCGATGAAATTCGCATTTGTTGCGAATCAAATTTTTCCTGAAATTCGGAATGAATTCCACTTCATCAGCTTCGATTCGCTCATCTCTAACTATAACCATTCCAATTTGTAACCAGGCCTGTTTCCAATTCTTAATCCAGTTTTCGAACCAACTCTCCCATGAATTGTCTATCCCAGAATTTCTCTTTAATTCTTCTGAGAGGTAAGGAAGCCCCTTCAGGGCATTCTTAACCTGGCCATTTGATCCTAAGTTATCGGGAATTACAGTGCAGCAGGTCTTGCCAATCATTTTTCACACACACCCTTTTTCTGCCAATAACATGTCTAGGGCCATTCTGTTTTGAATTGCCATAACACTAGTGGGCCCCAGCTGTTCGATTATACCCTTTAGTAGATCCCTGGTATAGTTGATTATAATAGATGTAGTTGATCCAATCCACATTTTTGTTTATAGTGACTATAGGGATTAGAGATGCAAACCCTGCTGCCACTTGACTCCTGGCTTTGAATTTATCTGGGGCCACCCTGGGCACTCCTATGGCATCTATGTACACATGGGAATCAAGGCTGCCTCTTGGGCTGGTATCCCACTTTCTCAGTATTCCTTAATTTTCCTACAGTTATTTTCCAGTCAAGGAGATTGAATACATGGAAAGGCATCAACACTAGGGCTAAGGCACATTGTCCATGCCAGACAAATGCCAACTTTCTCCTCAGTTTCATATCTGCACACAACCATATTACATCTCCCAATGCTTGTGTCTGATTCATCGAATGGCTTTGGTAGGTTTCCCCAGTGGTATTCACCACAGTTTTACAATACCATCCCGGAAACGTACCCATGTTTTTTTGGCCGCTACTTTAAAGCAGGTGTAATTCCCTTTGTATATGGTTATCCCTCCTCCAGGCTCAGGGGTTTCTCTTAAGATTGGGAATTTCCCTTCCCAAACCTTGCATTCAGTCTTGGCAGTCTGATTCACATACATGCTTGTAAAACATGAATATTGACTAGGCTTCAGGTGGAGAGGCACAGTTCCTAAGTGTGGTCTAGCTGTAGAACAAGTGATACACCCAGATCTGTTTACCTGTGATGCTGTGTATTTCATCCATTCCAACCAAAAGTTGCAGTTAGAGAATCCTGTTTCCACTGCCAGTGTCTCCTCTACCGTAAAGAGGGGTCTAACTACTTTCCCCGGTAACAAGGGGTTGAGCTCTTGTGTAGGGCGTAAACTAGGTTTGGTTTTGGGACATTGTGACGACCACCCGCCAATCCCGTTGTACTAAGCCACAGTTGCCATACAGGTCTCCACTAGAGACTTCTGGAGGCGAATCCACTGTGAGCACAGAAGACGTTTAAGATTGGTTGGTGGGCCCAGACAGGATGCAATCACGACTGTATTTATAATCGGTAAAAATAAAATTACTGATTTCATGCTGGAAATCAAATTAATTTGCTGCCACCACTCTTCGTATTGAATCGGGGCGAAGAGACCCCGTCTAGCTAATCCTAAAGGGACGAAACGGTTATGTGCAACCTAGCTAGTACATTAACAATTTATAAAAATAACACAATTTGGTAGTATGTCTTCTGAGGACAGAGTTCTTAGCATAGATCAGGTCATCAAGTAACAAGGGCAAAACTGGACGATGAAATCGCTAGTTTTTATTCTAAAACTACACACAAAAATATATATATTAAAGCTGACAGATAAATATACCGGCCAGGTGAACAGATTGGTTTGGATAGAAATAGGTAAGAGGTGGAAGGGAATAGAATGTCTGTAAGTTCAGAATTACCGTGGTAGTGTCCAGTAATAGGCAAAGTCTTTGTAGAATAATCCAAGATGGTGGGGTGCCCGTGTCCCTGCGGGCGGTCGAGATGTTAGACGACGTCAGATGGTAGGTGAAGGACGCAGGACCTGAGTGTGTCACTGTTTTTACCTACTCTGAAGTGGGGAGTGGTTATGACACGTTCAGGTCCAGCCTTGTGTAATTGGAACAGGGGCAGTCCTTTGCCCCATAGGGAGAAAACCTGGCAGCATCTTTGCTTTGCCCATTTCTCCATATCCCGTAAGTCCAATCAAGAAATATAGTTGATATTGATAATCAGTACAATTTTACGTATTATCTGATAACAAATACGACTAGAAGATAATACAGGGTGCCTGAGAACCTTTATATCTCAGAGCGGGAATCTCTGATTTGTCCACGGGTTTCCTAGAAGGTGGGTTAGGAGAACCAAAACCATCTCTGAAAAGATGGTTCCTTTCACATTTCCATAACCCTTGAAATATTAGGAAAATATGGGAAAAATATGAAGCTTATGGATTGAAGAGGACTTTCAGGTCATCTTCCTTCCTGTACCAACCAGCTGTGTGATAAGGATCTGTCCTTTTCTTCTGAAGCTCGCTGCCCAGGCTAAAGGTGTGAGACCCCTGCTGGTATTAGAGACACTATGGCTGCAGAAAGGAAGTTTTTATGAGGTTCTGTCAAGAGAATACCAGATTGATGGGTACTCAACCTGGCATGGGGCAGGAAGATTCTTTGGCAAGAAGGTGCTAATTGTACCTCTGATCTGTGAGTTACTCCTTTTAGTGAAAGAGAAGATTCTTAGTGAAGGCTCTTTTGTCTTTGTGATTGAGAAATATGGCGCATTTGTGATTTCCTAGTATTGCTGTGGATCGCAAAGCGTCACACCTCCCCCCCTTTGGAAGATTGGGGAAGAAGTGGTCAGCAAGACTGGGACTGAAGCAATCCCAACTCCCTATTTGATCTCGTTACAGCGGGAAAGTCCGTCAGCATTCTGATGGCGACTTCCCGGTTTGTGCTGAATCGTGAAATCGTACTGTTGGAGCGCTAAGCTCCAGCGGAGAAGTTTTCCGTTGGTACCAGAAGTACGTTTCAGCCAGCTGAGAGGGTTGTGATCTGTGATGACCATGAAGGATCGTCCGTATAGGTACGATTGTAGTTTCTGTAGGGCCCATACGATCGCTAGGCACTCTTTCTCAGTGGTGCAGTATGCGGTTTCCCGCGGGAAGTAGTTTTCGGCTCAGGTAGAGGACAGGGTGCTCATTCCCGGTTGCGTCCACCTGACTAAGGACGGCTCCCAGACCGTGGTCTGAGGCGTCAGTTTGTACTAGGAACTGACGGGAGAAGTCGGGAGCTTGAAGGACAGGAGCGCTAGCTAGGGCTTCCTTCAGGGCCCGAAATGCCTGTTCTAGTTCCGAGTTCCATGTGACCGTGTTGGGTTGTTTTTTGCCCGTTGCATCGGTCAGCGGTTTAGCCAGAGTACTATAGGATGGAACAAACTTCCTATAGTACCCTGCCGTTCCCAGAAATGCCTGTATTTGTTTTTTGGTGTTAGGCCGTGGCCATGCTACAATGGCATCGACCTTCCCTATCTGAGGTTTCAGGGTCTGGCTGCCTACTCTGTGTCCTAAGTACTGAACCTCTGTCATGGCAATCTGACATTTGTTGGGCTTAACGGTCAGATTGGCAGCGGACAGTCTTCCCAATACCTGTGACAGATGGTCAAGGTGATCTTCCCAGGTTGGACTATATATGGCTATATCGTCCAGATATGCTAGGGCATACCTTTGCATTCCTTCCAACAGTTCATTCATTGCCCGCTGAAAGGTGGCGGGCGCATTCTTCATCCCAAAGGGCATACGAGTAAACTCATAGAGGCCAAAAGGGGTGATGAATGCGGATTTCGCTCTCACCTCTGGCGCAAGCGGAATCTGCCAGTATCCATGGCTCAAGTCCATGATTGTTAGATAGCTGGCGGATGCCAGCTGATCCAGCAATTCATCAATTCGAGGCATGGGATACGCATCGGTTATGGTGATGTCATTCAGTCTCCGATAGTCGACACAGAACCGGGTGGTCTTGTCCTTTTTGGGGACTAAAACAACCGGGGCGGCCCATGGACTAGAGGATTTCTGGATGACCATTAACTGTAGCATCTCATCAATCTCTCGTTTGATCTCAGCCTGCACTTCGGGTGAGGTGCGATAGGGGCCCTGCCATAAGGGCTTGTGGGTCCCTGTGTCAACTCTGTGAGCGGCTAGGTTGGTTTGGCCAGGGATGCCTGAGAATGTGGCGCTGTGCGCACTCAGGAGAGTGGTGAGCTGAAGCTTCTGTGGGTACGAGAGGTGGGGGTTGATGTTCCAATCATCTGCCACGTCTCGTAGCTCTGCTAGCAAGTCTATCAGTGGATCTGGCTCTTCGGGTTCTAGCTGGCTACACACCGCTAATACATACTGCTCTCTTTCCTCATGTGCTTTTAACATGTTCACGTGGAACAGTTTCTGTCGCTTACCCCCGAGACTCACTAGGTAAGTGACTGGGTTCACCTGTTTCAGAATGGTGTATGGCCCGTCCCAGGCAGCCTGCAATTTGTTCTGCCTGACAGGGAGTAGGGCGTATACCTTCTGACCTGCTTGGTATGACCGCTCTCTGGCATGCTGATCATACCAAGCCTTCTGTTTGGCCTGTGCCTTTGCAAGGTTTCCCGTCACTATGGTCATGAGGGACTCCATCTTGTCCCGAAATTTTAGGACATATTCAACCACAGAGACTTCTGAGGGGTCACCTTTTCCCTCCCAGGTCTCCCGAATCAGTTTTAAGGGCCCTCGGACATCTCGTCCATATAGGAGTTCAAAGGGTGAGAACCCAGTGGACTCCTGTGGCACTTCTCTGTAAGCGAACAGCAAATGAGGCAGGTGCCGCTCCCAGTCCTTCCCCTGCGATTCCACGAACGTGGCCAGCATTTGCTTTAACGTTCCGTTGAAACGTTCGCAAAGGCCGTTGGTTTGCGGGTGATACGCACTGGAAGTGGTGTGCTTGATTTGCATCCTCTCACAGAGGGCTTCCATTAGCTCCGACATGAAGCAAGAGCCCTGATCAGAGATCATCTCGGCGGGGAAACCTACACGCGAGAAAATCCCGATCAAGGCGTCTGCCACCGTGGCCGACCTAAGGGAAGACAGTGCTACCGCCTCTGGATAACGGGTGGCATAGTCCACGACCGTTAAGATGTAGCGCTTGCCAGAACTGCTAGGAATGGGAAGGGGACCAATTATATCCACTGCCACTTGCCGGAAGGGCTCTGTGATCACGGGCAGTGGCTGCAAAGGAGCTTTGCGGGGTCCTCCAGCCTTCTTAACCCTCTGGCAAGTGGTACACGATCGGCAGTACTTCGTTATGTCCGTTCCCATCGTGGGCCAGTAAAAATGGTTCTGAACATGTTTGTGAGTCTTTCTGATACCCAAATGTCCTGCAAGTGGAATGTCGTGGGCTGCTTTGAGCACCTGTGCCCGAAACTCCCTAGGGACTACCAGCTGTCTCGTGTTCTCACCTGCGTCACCTTTTATAGGCTGTACAGCTTCACAGTACAGTCGGTTGTTCTCCCAATAGATTTTATATGGAGTGCCCTCCCCTGGAGGCTGGTTGGCTCGGACCCTAAGTGCCTCCAGACTAGGGTCACCCTTTAAGGCCTGCACGAATGCAGCGCCACCGGTCTCCTCCAGCTGACCAGTGACATATGAAGTCAGCTGTGGAGAGTTACCGTCAATGCTGGGGTCAGAGGTGGGTGGAGGGACGGCTGGTTCTGTCCCCGCAGCCCCATCTGAGCCCAGGTTACTGGCGACACTGGAAGCGTCTACCAGCGCAGTGACACAATCATCATCATCACATGAAACGGTCTTTCTCGCATTGTCATCCGCCTGAGGGTCAGAATCGCCCGAGGGGGTCCCTTCGGTCGGTTCTGAGTTCAGGCGGCTGGCCATGGAACGTGTAATGGCCAGAACAGGTACAGCATCATTTATATCACCATTGCTAACACTAACACACGCATTCGGATCAACAATGACAGGTGCAGAAGTAGGCAAATGACATTCAGTTGCTTGTACATTTAAATCTGATACCTCCCTAGGTGCGTTAGGGACAGTAGAAATAGCAGGCAAAGTGTCCCCGTCTCCCTGTTTCCCCAAAGGGCTGTACAGTACCTGGTTTTGGTCAGGGAGTCCTGCTTGGGCCTCCTGCGCGCTTGCAGGGTATTCGTAATGGGAAACAAGGGTGCCCAAATCAGTGCCAAGCACTGTGGCAACAGGAATATCATCCAGGACCCCAACAACTCGCTTTTGCCGTCCCATTCCCCAATCAATGGTGACTTGGGCTTGGGCCACATGGGTGCGAGTGCCCCCCAACTCCGGTCAGAGCGAGGTACTTTCCCGGAAGGATATCCTTCTCCGTAACAAGATGTGAACGGACCAAGGTGATATCTGCACCGGTATCACGGAATCCGATGACAGTCTGGCCGTTCACAGTGACAGGCTGGTGATTCTGGGATCCGCGGTGCACCTCGGGTCCTCCGACCAGCAATACAGCAGATGAGGTAGGTGTGGAAACGTTGGCCCCCTTATGGCTTGGCGTCGTCGCGGTACTAGGAGGTTGGGCCGGCTTCCCTGCGTAACAGGTTTGCTTGGTGTGACCGGGCCTGCGACACAGCTCACACCAGGGCCTGGTTGTCTCACGGTTCACAGGGCCAGCGGGCCTGCCTTCTCTCCAGTTCTGGGACATGGCTCTATCCTGGTTGGGTACTGGAGTTTTGCGGCTGTCAGGTACCAGGGGTTTGCGGATGTCTGATACCACCGGCCTGCGGGTGTCCGTCATCACAGGTTTGCGAATGTCCGGTACCCGGGTTGCGACAAACATGTCTGCCAGCTCAGCAGCTTCTTTCACAGACTGGGGCTTGCGCTCCAGCACAAACTGTCTCACATCTGTAGGGCATATTGCAAGGAGTTGGTCATGGATCATCAAATCCTCAAGGGTAGCATAAGTCTTTTCTTTAAGAATTCTAGTCCATTGGCGGAATGTGGTGCATAAGCGGCTAGCCACATCCGCGTAAGAGTCTGTGGATCCTTTCTGGATGGCACGGAACTTTCTCCGGTAAACCTCAGGGGTTAACTGGAACTTAGCAATTATGGCATCCTTGATAGTCTGATAATCGCAATCTTGGTCTGTGGGTAGTTCCGCAAAAGCATCCAGCGCTTTACCAGTCAGCTGAGGCGTCAGGTGTAGAGCCCACTGATCCTCAGGGATGCAGAACTGGCGGCACGCTCTCTCAAACGAGTGTAAATATAAATCAATGTCCCCGTTTTTCTCCATAACTGGAAACCTTGCTTTGGGGACCACGGGTAGAGGAATGCCTCCTGCAGCAGGAGTGTTAGGAGAGGAAGACCGCTCGGCCTGTCTCACTTGGGCCAGTTCTAGTGCACGCTGGTGCTGCAGCGCTTCTCTCTGAAGCTGGAACTGCTGCTGTCGCTCCTCTATTTGCTGCTGTCGTTCCTCTCTTTCGAGCTGCATCTGAAGTTGGAACTGCTGCTGTCGCTCCTCTTTCAAGCTGCATCTCCAGGTATAAACGCAAATCCACGCCAGTCAGGCCCGGTAACAACTGCTGGCTCATAGGGCCCAAGGCAGTGAAGTTCAGTCCAGAGCTGCTTGTTCCTTGCTGAGGGTTAGCAGGAGCTGTGGACATGCTGTTATCCAGGGTACCTGCATCACCCGGAGCTGAAGTAGCAACATCAGCACTCCCATAGCTGGCGATGCTGGGTGACGTTGAACGAAGGGGCAGTGAAGCCTCCCGCACGGGATTGGAATTCTCCATCGCTTGGCCGTCTCTCTCCGTCAAAGCTTTGATCAGCTGTGATCGATTTTTGTTCAGAATGGCAATGCCTTGCGACTCACACACGGCTTGTAAGTCGGCGACAGACCAACTTTGGTAATTTGGAACTGAATCAGACATTCAGAAAAGAAGAGAAAAAGAATAGGATATAGCAAAGAAAAGGTGGGGAAAATGTAAACCAATCTATTCCTATTAATGTGTACCGTTTTGCGCCCGGAACACAAGTTCCGCAGGACAGGATACTAAGTAACCACTGTCCTATTGTTATGATTGCGCAAAAAGCTGCACTTGTCAGTTCTTTGTGCTCTGATCTCCCAAAAGCTGACTTCTGCCTGGTTTTGGGTTCTGCTATCCCACCGCTGCCACCAATGTGACGACCACCCGCCAATCCCGTCGTACTAAGCCACAGTTGCCATACAGGTCTCCACTAGAGACTTCTGGAGGCGAATCCACTGTGAGCACAGAAGACGTTTAAGATTGGTTGGTGGGCCCAGACAGGATGCAATCACGATTGTATGTACAATCGGTGAAAATAAAATTACTGATTTCACGCTGGAAATCAAATTAATTTGCTGCCACCACTCTTCGTATTGAATCGGGGCGAAGAGGCCCCGGCTAGCTAATCCTAAAGGGACAAAACGGTTATTTGCAACCTAGCTAGTACATTAGCAATTTATAAAAATAACACAATTTGGTAGTATGTCTTCTGAGGACAGAGTTCTTAGCATAGATCAGGTCATCAAGTAACAAGGGCAAAACTGGACGATGAAATCGCTAGTTTTTATTCTAAAACAAAAATATATACATTAAAGCTGACAGATAAATATACCTGCCAGTTGAACAGATTGGTTTGGATAGAAATAGGTAAGAGGTGGAAGGGAATAGAATGTCTGTAAGTTCAGAATTACCGTGGTAGTGTCCAGTAATAGGCAAAGTCTTTGAAATAATAATCCAAGATGGTGGGGTGCCCGTGTCCCTGCGGGCGGTCGAGATGTTAGACGACGTCAGATGGTAGGTGAAGGACGCAGGACCTCAGTGTGTCACTGTTTTTACCTACTCTGAAGTGGGGAGTGGTTATGACACGTTCAGGTCCAGCCTTGTGTAATTGGAACAGGGGCAGTCCTTTGCCCCATAGGGAGAAAACCTGGCAGCATCTTTGCTTTGCCCATTTCTCCATATCCCGTAAGTCCAATCAAGAAATATAGTTGATATTGATAATCAGTACAATTTTACGTATCATCTGATAACAAATACGACTAAAAGATAATACAGGGTGCCTGAGAACCTTTATATCTCAGAGCGGGAATCTCTGATTTGTCCGCGGGTTTCCTAGAAGGTGGGTTAGGAGAACCAAAACCATCTCTGAAAAGATGGTTCCTTTCACATTTCCATAACCCATGAAATATTAGGAAAATATGGGAAAAATATGAAGCTTATGGATTGAAGAGGACTTTCAGGTCATCTTCCTTCCTGTATCAACCAGCTGTGTGATAAGGATCTGTCCTTTTCTTCTGAAGCTCGCTGCCCAGGCTAAAGGTGTGAGACCCCTGCTGGTATTGGAGACACTATGGCTGCAGAAAGGAAGTTTTTATGAGGTTCTGTCAAGAGAATACCAGATTGATGGGTACTCAACCTGGCATGGGGCAGGAAGATTCTTTGGCAAGAAGGTGCTAATTGTACCTCTGATCTGTGAATTACTCCTTTAGTGAAAGAGAAGATTCTTAGTGAAGGCTCTTTTGTCTTTGTGATTGAGAAATATGGCGCATTTGTGATTTCCTAGTATCGCTGTGGATCGCAAAGCGTCACAGACATGCCTGTGTGTGATGTCCTTAAAGTAGAACTGCCTCCATGGTCCATATTTATCAGACAGATACTTTCTCAAGACATACATTCGGAAGTCAGTTGGTTGGGGGTATTCTATTGTCAATATTAAGGGATGACAATCCAGGGGACCCCATTTGTCTGTGGGATATTTTTGACGTGTTTTGAGCTGGGTTTTTCCCATATTCTTCCTACTCAAATGCATTCTGGTCACAAGAGGTTTTCCCCTTTTTATCTTTCCTTTGCATCCCCTCAACTGGTTTGTATCCCCAGCTAACTCCTGTATTAGGGAGTACATCTGACCAGGATGCACAATACTCATTATTGGTCCTGGTGACACATATGTAATATTGCAATGAAGCAAAATCGAACATCCAACTGTCAGGACAAAAGCAATCTGCAACATCACAGAAGTCAAATTCACATACCTGCATCTGCTCTGTAATGTCTACCCAGAATATCCATGTACCGGTGTCTGAGGCCCAGTATAAACATTGGGCTGTATCTGCTCCCACAAGATCCACACACCCTCCCAACAGAAAGACCAAAAAGGATATCATTATCAGCAGGTCTCAGTATGGGGGGCTGAAAGCTTCTTGCAGTGGGAAGCATGTGTCTCCTTCCCCTTGAGTTTCACTGAAGTGGGGGTAGTTAGCAGAACCTGGAATGGGTCATTTAATCTGGGCTCCAGAGTCTTTCTGACGTGCCTTTTCACCAGTACCCAATCTCCTGGTTGAAAGGTATGACTTCCAGGAATCTGGCTGGGATCTGGAAGTGAAGAAAATACTGGGAAATGTAGGTCAGTCAGATGTTTACACAGATTAGATACATAAGCAGACAAGCAATCATGTTGTAAAGCAATTTCTTGGGGAAAATACCATCCTAACTTGGGGGCACTGCCAAACAAAATCTCAAGGTCTCCTCCTTTTTCACACCACACTTCCTTCTCCTCTTCTGATGCTGCTTCTTACATATCTTCCAGCATTTCCTTGGTGAGAGGGAATCCACGTGGTATACCTGCCTCGCTCCTTGCGACCTTTGATCATGTCTGGGCTATCATTGTCTTCACCGCCTTCCTTTTCCTCATTGCAGCCTCTTTTGCCGCTTTATCAGCCCTCGCGTTTCCCTGGGTTTCTGGAGTATCTGCCTTTGAGTGTGGCTTGACTTTGAGTATGGCCACCTGCTTAGGGAGTGTCAGGGCCTCCATTAACGCTTGCACAGCTTCAGCATGTTTTACAGGAGTTCCACTTGCCATGATGAAATGCCAGATGGGGCCGAAGTCATGAGCTACTCTAAAGGCGTATCTAGAGTCTGTGTATATGTTGGCAGTCTTCCCCTCAGCTATCTTGCATGCCTCAGTGAGGGTTTTCATTTCAGCCTCTTGGGCAGACTTGTCAGGAGAAAGAGGGTAGGCTTGTAGCACATCATCGAAGGAAGTAATCGCATATCCAGTATGATATCTGCCTTGATCATCTGCGTATCAAGATCCATCTACAAACAGATTGAAATCAGGTTTGTCCAACATTGTTTGAGTCACATTCGGGAGGGTCTCAGTCTCTTTGTTTTACTAACTTTGGCATGCAAATTATGTAAATATCGAAGAGCAAGCGCCATCTTGTAATGGCTTCTTTACTAAAAGCAGAACAGCATACGTCATATGTGACACATCAGGAAGGCGGGTCCTCTTGGGGAGGGTGAAACCTTCATGCTTTGGAGAAGATAAGGCGCTGTCTGAGAGCTGGAGTATATGGGAGCCATCTTGTAAGGTAAAGGATGATATCCACATCTCCATCACAAGCACGACCTCTGCTGATGGACTGTATGGTGGTTGTAGCCATGGAAACTAGCAGTATAATGTAAAGGAAAAATGAATCCAGCCAGCAAAGGAAGCAATATGGATAATAACAATTAGTAAGTGGCTTGTATAATAAATGCTATTTACTGAAGTGAGACAACCCCTTAGAACCACAAGGAATCTCCGGCACTAAATACTGCTTCAGCATAATCTGTTTATCATAATCAACACAAGGTCAAGGATCTCATGTTGATTGCATTTGCATGACTGAAGCGATAAGATGTGATTAAGCTTCCTCAGGAGAGGAAACAGAGACAGCGGCAGAGTGGTGACTCATTAGGGATGGAGACAGGCTTCCTGGTCAGACACATGGGTGGCAGGCATCTCCTTACCAAAATCGGAGTCAAGGTGGGTAGAAAGCGTAACCTGGTAATACAATGATTTTGCCTTCCTTTTCCTGAGAGTATACAGGATGGATGTTGTGTTTTTTTTTTTTTTTGTTTTTTTTTAAATAATGGTGGCTTTGCATCCTTCATCAATAAATCATTTGCCTGAAGGCAGTGAAATCCACTAAGTGGTGTAGCAGCGGGTGCACCACCAGCAGCTTGGCCAGGTGGATGTTCAGTTTGCACACAAGCAGATCACTAGGAACGTATGGTTGTTACCTGCTCACACTTGAATGGATGACTGACAATAAAGCAGCGAACAGGAAGGAGGAGTTGTTTGAGCAGGAGAAAGCCAATTATGTTTTTGATGATGACAACAACACCTTACTGCTTGTGGATGTGGCCTGGCTACTAGAATAATGACTGGGAGAAAGAGGACTGTCTTGCTTACATTGGTGGCCAGTTTTCTGACCACGTCTTATTTGTGGCCTGCAGAGCTTGCTCACTGGAATGGTTTTGGTAGCTGGCACCAATGTTTTGAAAAATTCCCACAAGGAAGACGGCCATGCAGAGTCACCACCATCCAATCTTGACCTGGGTCTGACAGCTGTTGAGACTGCACCAACAACTGCAGTGACATTTGCCTTCTTCCACAATAGTTTTGTAGAAAAAAAATGGTCATTTGGACAGTCTACTACAATAGATGGTAATTGTGATGCAGGAATATACACTCACCTAAAGAATTATTAGGAACACCATACTAATAC
Source organism: Bufo gargarizans (assembly GCF_014858855.1). Taxonomy (NCBI): domain Eukaryota; kingdom Metazoa; phylum Chordata; class Amphibia; order Anura; family Bufonidae; genus Bufo; species Bufo gargarizans. Next base: position 746,679,510 of record NC_058080.1, on the reverse strand, counting down.
GGTGTTGGACCCCCTTTTGCCTTCAGAACTGCCTTAATTCTACGTGGCATTGATTCAACAAGGTGCTGATAGCATTCTTTAGAAATGTTGGCCCATATTGATAGGATAGCCTCTTGCAGTTGATGGAGATTTGAGGGGGGCACAAAGCTCCCGTTCCACCACATCCCAAAGATGCTCTTTTGGGTTGAGATCTGGTGACTGTGGGGGCCATTTTAGTACAGTGAACTCATTGTCATGTTCAAGAAACCAATTTGAAATGATTCGAGCTTTGTGACATGGTGCATTATCCTGCTGGAAGTAGCCATCAGAGGATGGGTACATGGTGGTCATGAAGGGATGGACATGGTCAGAAACAATGCTCAGGTAGCCCGTGGCATTTAAACGATGGCCAATTGGCACTAAGGGGCCTAAAGTATGCCCAGAAAACATCCCCCACACCATTACACCACCACCACCAGCCTGCACAGTGGTAACAAGGCATGATGGATACATGTTCTCATTCTGTTTACGCCAAATTCGGACTCTACCATTTGAATGTCTCAACAGAAATCGAGACTCATCAGACCAGGCAACATTTTTCCAGTCTTCAACAGTCCAATTTTGGTGAGCTCGTGCAATTTGTAGCCTCTTTTTCCTATTTGTAGTGGAGATCAGTGGTACCTGGTGGGGTCTTCTGCTGTTGTAGCCCATCCGCCTCAAGGTTGTGCGTGTTGTGGCTTCACAAATGCTTTGCTGCAGACCTCGGTTGTAACGAGTGGTTATTTCAGTCGCTCTTCTATCAGCTTGAATCAGTCGGCCATTCTCCTCTGACCTTTAGCATCAACAAGGCATTTTCGCCCACAGGACTGCAGCATACTGGATGTTTTTCCCTTTTCACAACATTCTTTTTAAACCCTAGAAATGGTTGTGCGTGAAAATCCCAGTAACTGAGCAGATTGTGAAATACTCAGACCGGCCCGTCTGGCACCAACAACCATGCCACGCTCAAAATTGCTTAAATCACCTTTCTTTCCCATTCTGACATTCAGTTTGGAGTTCAGGAGATTGTCTTGACCAGGACCACAACCCTACATGCATTGAAGCAACTGCCATGTGATTGGTTGACTAGATAATCGCATTAATGAGAAATAGAACAGGTGTTCCTAATAATTCTTTAGGTGAGTGTAAGTCAGGTGGTACATTAGTCTGTGCTAAATGGATTTTTTTTAAAATAAATTCAGTTTTTTAGAAAAATAATTGTGTAATTGGAAAGAAACACCAGTATAACTGTGACACAGAATCACATGTCATGTACACTAGGCTGCCTGAGGAATGGAATCTTTGTAAATCAATTTAGTAATATATTTTAATTTTTTTTTACTACACTATCTGCAATCACTGTGCAGAAACATTCCCACAAAGCAGTTACCCAGACAGAGCCACCACCAGCAACACTAACATTTCTGCCACCAGCTTGCCCTACTTCTGGCAGCTTTTGAACCTGTACCCACAGCAGCGGCATCGCCTTCTCCCGAGCAGCAGTTTTGTAGTAAAAAGATTTTGATTGGACGTAGTAAACTACAATATAACAGTGAGTGACACAGAATGTAATGTCCGGTACACTAGTCTGTGATGAATGGAATTTCTGTGATTACATTTTGAAAAAACGTTTAAAACAGTGAAGCTAAACGCAGCTGGTCCACTTGTATTACTGATTAATGGAATTTTTGTAATAACATTTTTAACTTTTTTTTTTTTAAATGCCCAGTTGAAGACAGTCTGCTGCAACAGCTTTCTGGAAAACAAATGTGTAGTTGGACAATGTCCACTGCAATGATGTTAACAAAAAAATCAGCAGCCAGTACATGGCTCCTGCACACTAGAAAAAAAGGCATACTACAACAAAGCAAGCGCAGGATTGCCCATGGCGGGAGGCAGCAAAGCAACACACAGAACCCTATATGACCCTTTTACTGTCACCAGCTAAAACCTCTCTCTATAAATGAATGAAATCAATCCATCTAAGTAAATGTCTAAATGATTCCCTATCGGACCCTGAACTCGCTGATAACTTTCTTTTTATGAGTTGCTGGGAGGTCCTGCCTCATCCATGTCCAAGCTTATAGTAATTTCCTTGTTTGTGATCATAGTACCTATGACCTGTCCATATCGTTCTTTCTGATTGGCTGAGGCTGACTGCAAGGCATTATGGGAGGACCCCCCCCTCCCAGGGCAGGGACTCTCCCAGGGTCTTGTGATCTACTGTATTATCACCCCTGCTCTGCTGTGCTCGCTACTGTACTGTGAAATGTAAAATGATTTATGCCATTTTGAGCAATTTTATACTTTATGCACTTTTTACTGTATATAATAAAAGTTGTGATCAGGTGTAAACCAAAAGCTTGGACTCTACCAGGACGTAAGAAAATGTTATTGAAAGCTTTATCAGATTGGAATAACAAATGCAGTTTTTCGGGCATTTTTTTTTTTGGGCCACAATTAGTGGAATGAATGGATTTTACTGCTCCTTCCTGCTGGATCCACTTCCAGCCTAACAGGAACTTTATAAATCTGTCTGCTTAACAGTTTGGTAAAATAAAAACCTAAAATTTTCATTTTTTTATATTAACAGAAATTCCAAGTAAGAATTCCGAGGATAACGTCATGTTGTTACGAAATTATATAGTAGAAGACGAAGATATAATGCAGCACTCTTCAGGAGAAAACCTTAATTTACATCTAGGACTTAACAGTACAGAATTATCATATAATGAGGAACCTTTTCCTGAACAATCGCACGTTGTTATCACAGGTACAGGTCAGAAAGGGGGTGAAAGACTTCCGTGTGGTAAACAGTTCACAAAAAGCTTGGACCTTTCTACACAAAGAACTCACACAGAGGAGAAGCTATACTCCTGTTCAGAATGTGGAAATACTTTTATACAAAAATCTGATCTTGTAAACCATGAGCAAATTCACACAGGAGAGAAACCATATTCATGTTCAGAATGTGAGAAATGTTTTACACAAAAATCAGATCTTGTTAAACATCAAATTTTTCACACAGGAGAGAATCCATATTCATGTTTAGAATGTGGGAAACGTTTTACACATAAATCAGCCCTTTATAATCATCAAAGATTTCACACAGGAGACAAACCATATTTATGTTTAGAATGTGGGAAATGTTTTACACGGAGCACAAATCTTATTGCACATGAGAGAATTCACACAGGAGAGAAGCCATATTCATGTTCAGAATGTGGGAAGTGTTTTACAAATAAATCGGATCTTGTTAAACATCATAGATGTCACACAGGAGACAAACCATTTTCATGTTCAGAATGTGGGAAATGTTTTACACGGAGCACATATCTTAGTGAACATAAGAGAATTCACACAGGAGAGAAGCCATATTTATGTTCAGAATGTGGGAAATGTTTTACAAGTAAACAAGCTCTTATTATGCATAAAAGAATTCACACAGGAGACAAACCATATTCCTGTTCAAAATGTGGGAAATGTTTTACACGAAAATCACATCTTGATGCACATCAGAGAAGCCACAATGGGAGATGTCGTTAGATCACTTTAATTTCAGCTCTCATTGAAATGACCTTCCTGAGATGTAATTTAATAGCGAAATAAAGGTACTGCAACTATCTCTCTGCTGGATCAAGTAAAGTGGGGAGTTGGTTAGATGTTATACTATAATCTAGCATTCATTCTGCAGTGTCCTGTATCCTTATAATAACATGTATCTGTTTTTCTTTTCTGTACTACGATGCTTTCATGTTAATATGGTGACACTCTCATTATATTGGAAAGACTCTGATGTATGGACTGACGAGATATTTGTTGTTGTATACAAAATCTTTATTTTGTTAATACCTTTATTGAAAATCAATAATAAAGATTTTGATTAAAAAAACAACAACAAATAAATCACATCTTATTACACATGAGAGAAGTCGCACAGGAGAGAAGCCATTTTCACATATTTTAACCGCTTCACATCCGGGCCATTTCCCCCTTCCTGACAGAGCCATTTTATGCAAATCTGACATGTGTCTCTTTATGTGTTAATAACTTTAAAATGCTTTTTACTTATTTAGGCCATTCTGAGATTGTTTTCTCATCACATTTAGTACTTCATGACAGTGGTAAAATTGAGTAAAAATTTTTAATTATAACAAAATACCAAATTCACCAAAAATTAGCAAATTTCAATTTCTTTTTTTATAATAGATAGTAATGCCTCCAAAAATAGTTATTACTTTACATTCTCCATATGTCTACTTCATGTTTGGATCATTTTGTGAATGTCATTTTATTTTTTGGGGACGTTAGAAGTTTAGAAGCAAATCTTGACATTTTTCAGAAAATTTTTAAAACCCACTTTTTAAGAACCAGTTCAGGTCAGAAGTCACTTTGTGAAGCTTACATAATAGAAACCACCCAAAAAGGACCCCATTTTAGAAACTACCCCCCTCAAGGTATTCAAAACTGATTTTACAATTGTTGTTAACCCTTTAGGTGTTCCACAAGAATTAATGGTAAATGGAGATGAAATTTCAGAATTTCACTTGCAGAAGGAAAGGAACGCCATATGGTTTTTGGAAGGCAGATTTTGCTGGACTGGTTTTTTGACACCATGTCACATTTGAAGACCACCTGATGCACCTCTAAAGTAGAAACTCCAAAAAAGACCCCATTTTTGAAACTACAGGATAAGGTGGCAGTTTTGTTGGTATTTAGGGTACATATGATTTTTGGTTGCTCTATATTACACTTTTTGTGAGGCAAGGTAACAAAAAATAGCTGTTTTGGCACAGTTTAAATTTTTTTGTTATTTACAGTGTTTATCTGACAGGTTATATTGTGATATTTTTATACAGCAGGTTCTTACAGATGCTGCGATACCTAATATCTATACTTTTTTTTATTTATTTAGGTTTTACACAAAAAAAATCATTTTTTAAAGAAAAAAAATCATTTTAATGTCTCCATAGTCTGAGAGCCATAGTTTTTTATTTTTTATTTTCTGGGCGATTGTCTTAGGTAGGGTATCATTTTTGCAGGATGAGATGACGGTTTGATTGGCACTATTTTGGGGTATATTTCACTTTTTGATCGCTTGCTATTACACTTTTTGTGATGTAAGGTGACAAAAAAATTGCTTTCTTGACACCGTTACTTTTTTTTTTTTTTACGGTGTTCACCTGAGAGGTTAGGTCATGTGATATTTTTATAGAGCAGATTCTTACGGATGCGGCAATACCTAATATGTATACTTAATATTTACTTACCTTTTACACAAAACAGCATTTTTGAAACCAAAAAAATTATATTTTAGTGTCTCCATATTCTGAGAGCCATATATATATTTTTTTTTTTGGGCCGAATGTCTTTGGTAGGGGCTCATTTTTTGCGGGATGAGGTGACTGTTAGATTGGTACTATTTTGTGGGGCATACGCCTTTTTGATCGCTTAGTGATGTAAGGTAACAAAACAAGTGTTTTTTTTTTAGCACTGTTTTTATTAAAAATAATTTGACGGTGTTCACCTGATGGTTTAGGTCATGTGATATTTTTAAAGAGCCGGTCGTTACAGACGTGGCAATACCTAATATATATACTTTCTTTTATTTATTTAAGTTTTACATAATAATATCATTTTTGAAAAAAAATAAATCATGTTTTAGTGTCTCCATAGTCTGAGAGTTTATTTTTTATTTTTTGGGCGATTGTCTTAGGCAGGGTCTCATTTCTTGCGGGATGAGATGACGGTTTGATTGGCACTATTTTGGGGTGCATATGACTTTTTGCTCGCTTGCTATTACACTTTTTGTGATGTAAGGTGACAAATTTTTTATTTTATTTATATATATTTTTTTTTTTTTTTTTTACGGCGTTCACCTGAGGAGTTGGGTCATGTGGTATTTTTATAGAGCTGGTTGTTAAGGACGCGGCGATACCTAATATGTCAACTTTTTTAATTTATTTCACGTTAACCAAATAATAGCATTTTTGAAATAAAAAATTATGTTTTAATGTCTCCATTTTCTGTGAGCTATATATTTTTTTTTTTTTTTTTTTTTTTGAGCAATTTTCTTATGTAGAGCAAATTTTTGGCGGAATGACGTGACTGTTTGTTTTATTGGTACCTTTTTGTGGGACGCCTTTTTGATCACTTGGTGTTGCACTTTTTGTGATTTAAGGTGACAAAAATTTTTTTTTACACAGTTTTTATTTTTTATGGTGTTTATTGGATGAGGTGGATCATGTGATATATTTATAGAGCCGGCCGTCATGGACGCGGCAATACCAAATATGTCTATTTTTTTTTTTTTCCTATTTATTTTCATTACTTATTAGGGAATTATCATTTTTTTACATAATTTTTTTTTTTACACTTTGTGTCCTCCATAAGGTCATACAAGACCTCTGGGGGACATTTAACTTCACTTTTATTTTTTATTTTTTCACCATTGATTTCTCCTGTAACTGGGGCTGACATAGGAGCCCCAGTTACAGGGGAAATACACCCCCCAGAGAGGCTGTACAGCATTATACTACGCTGTACAGCCTCAGTGCAGGGCTGATCGAGGTCTATGGAAGACCCGACAGCTCCTGCACTCTCCTGGCCCCGGCGGTCACATGACCACCAGCATAGCGCTTCCTGATCTGTATGCAGCGATCTAGAAGGCAGGGACACCTGGGAACTGTCCCTGCCTTCTCTCTGGGTTGCCCTGCTGTCACTGACAGCGGGCCCCAGGCACAGCAGTTACACGATTAGCGGATTGTGGATATAAGGAAGAGAAGAAGAGCCTTGTTTACTTCCAGAGCAGTGAAGATGAATTGTCCCCATGAACCTTGCTTCTTATCTCTGTATTCACACCTCCACCCACACTGCGGGAGAGTCCAGAGTGACATGGGGAGAAGTAACAACGCTCCATGGAATTGTTTTAGCAGTATTTAAATGGACTCTCCAGACATTTTGGGAGATCAATCCTTTCTTCTGTCCTGTGGAAGAAAGGTGTTTTAGTTAGCAGTTGTCCACTCGTTGTGCCGCCAATGTTGCAGTCTCTGCTTCGCTCACACAGGCTGCGGGCTCTTCCTCTCATGTCCTGACCAGATGTTTTCCTGTCTATTCCTGTTCTTCTGCATAATATTAAATGCAAGTGAACAGGAAAGGAACCTATTATCATGACCGGCGTGCCGATCACATACGTGACGCAAAGGGAGGGAAAAGGGAAGGCCATGTCCAAGGGAGAGGGAAAGTTGGTGACCCCTAACTCGCCTTGAGGCTGGCACCTGACTGCCCTGACGTCCCTAGATGGGTTTCTCACCCATACGCCGATCGTGTGCCTAAACCCTGGCTTTCCCTAAGATGAGCCCTAAGTAGTGAATAGGGCGGTGGGAACACTAGTCCGCACCACTAACACTAAAGGAAAACACCAAGGGGAGGACAGACAATACAGACAACATATAATCCCAGGTGGGCGACAACAGAAGACAACAAAAAGCCCAACAGGGATCCGGAGGGTAGCACTCTGGAACAACAACCAGGATTCACAGCTCCAGTGGGTCAGTATAGATGTCCAGGCAGGAAGCTCTATATCTGGCAACCAGAGAAGTGGGAGAGGGGAATATAGGGAGGTTGGGAGTGACAGACAAGAAACAGCTGAGGAGAAGAATCTACGGATCCCTGAGTGAGACAAAAAGGATTGCAAGGCAAACACAGAAAGCTACCATTAAGAAGCAGCACGATCTTTAGACATAGAGCGCGCAGCCACCCGCTGCGACTTCCTGACCCCGGGTATAACTGAGTCAGACGTGGCTCTTGACACCCTCGGGACACCTATCCTGTCGGGATCCCCCGCCTGTGGGGGTGCAGCGGAGTCTGCTTTTCAGTGAGCAGGTACGTACTAAAGTGTCTTCCATGACACAGAAGAAAAGACGGGTTTAATAAAAATAAAAAAAACAGGAGAACCCTTATAAATGTAAAAGGAAATCTTATATTTGCGTCAAGACATGTTGATGAATAATTGGTATTTTGAATGTCTCAGATAAGTACTGGCCGGTAGGTCGCCCGCTCGTTTATGCTCTGCTTGTTGAAGATCGAATACATGTAATACAATTTCTTCTTTTTACCAACACATTTTATTGGATTTTCTCAATACAATTCCAACCCCGAGTGTGAGAAGTAATTAAAGTATAAGAAAAGTATGTAAAATGTACACCTGCACAAGAGCAACTCAGTTATACCGCTATATGGTCACAGTATAATCAAACTATTTATCTCTGGGAGATTCACAGCTGGTGCTGGGCTTTAATCTGGAGCACTGTGCATGTACACTGCAGGATTCAAGTTTCTGCTCCTACAATTTAGCCAGGAGCAGGCCCTGTGTCTTTGCCCGTCACTGACAGCCGAAGACCAGGAGGAGTAGACAGAATTGATTTATTACCGCTTTTGCCTTCTCCTTTCCTTACTACATAGCGTTTAATGAGTTCAGTTTCACATCTACTGCAGCAATTCCGGCAGGCTGTTCCTGCATAGAAGCATGGAGTTCTCTGAATCCGGCACTGCCCAATGCAACCAGAATTCCCGCTGGCCCCATTAACTATAGTGGGGTCCGGCAGATGTTCAGAGAATTGGCCGGACACAAACCGTTGCACACTGCGGTATTTGTCCGTCCGATTCCTGGCATTCTCTGCCAGAACTGGCAGCCAGGTCACCCTGTCACAGATGTGAAAGTAGCCTAAGCCACTCCGGGTCATCTTTTGCAATATAATTGGCTGAACTGGGGGAATAAAGTTAGAACTGTTAAACCATCACATCCGCACTAAATCACAAAAATAAACTGTCCAGTCACAAAGACCTTTTTAGGCCTGGTCATTAAAGGGTTACTGACTTTTATATTTAAAATTTTACAATTAAACAGTTATTCTCGTCTCAGACATTTGTGAAGCTGCGAGAATAGGTCTGGTTTACGTAAACAATAGGACAGTAATCTTGGCTATTTCTTGGAAACCTGGATACAGTGGGCTGGATGAGGGGTTCCCCGTTCTACAGATACCTGCAGGTCCCAAGGACGCAGCGTATGCCATACGTTTCTGAGATTGCTGTTTTAATGATATTGAAGATAATGTCATGTAGCATTGCCCTGAAGTGAAATCCTGTGTGACTATTTCTCAGACTTGCTCCATGTTCTCCCACCTGAAGCCGTGTTCAAGGAAGCCTGTAGATTAAGGACACTCCGAGTTCCCCGAAGTTCTCTGTAACAACCATTGATTGTATTGTTGAATTGTCATAGACTGGACTATTTTTGTTCTCGACCAGTGTTTAACAATAAAAGGTTTTCCTTTGTCAAATAAGTTTTGCTGTTTCGGTCTGTTGTTCCACGTATGCCATATCTAGACACAACAATTTCTGTAGCTGTAATACTAGTTTTCTTCAAATTTGTTGTCGATGGTGGACAGTGTTCATTGATGAAGAACACCACCCTGATTAAAGGGATGATTCCTCAAGATAAATTAGTGGTTTGAAGGCAACATTACATAGTAAAGGTGACAGGGAGCAATCCCGAGTCATCCCCTTGGTTAATTTAAATGATTCCGAAAGAAGCCTTGAGTATAAATTCAAACAGTTTTTTTTTTATATAGGTCCAAGATGAAGACTCTGAAATTACCCCAAACGCTCGTCTTGTCTTGTACCTTCCCCAGCCAGCTCAACCTAACAGTAATAAAGGCTTTTTGTGTGCAGTGCTAGCAATGTGATATACTCACCCATCAAAGGATGGTTCCAGAAAGGGGCAGATTGGCCATAGACCCTACAGGGAATTTTCCCAGTGGGCTGATGCCTAGGAGGGCCACCCAAGCCCTCCTAATGATCTGATTCTCTCCTACACACCTGTTCAGCAGCCACAGGTGCCCTCCTGAGTTCAACTGAATCGATGTCCTCAGGACAGTGATACCGTTCAATGCAGTGGTGGCAGTATTTTGTGCTGCACTGTGGTATTTGGATCAGTTGGGAGGCGGTATATTGCTCTGCACTATGGTATTGCTGGCGCTGCCTAGTTCTTTTGTCCCTGCCGACATATGTTGTCACTGACTAATTATGTTGCTTTGCCTTCTGTCGATTTCGACCCTCCTGCAATATGGGTCCACTTTTGTTTTTATTTTTTTCCAGGGCTACTTTTAGTTTCCAGTCCGTCCCTGGTTCCAGACCTTGTCTAGAGCTTTCAGGATCTTGCAGGGTTTCATAACAGCCACTCTTCTGCCAACAAACATATTAGCATTTTTGACTATAGCTTCAAGTCAGTTTATATCAAGGAAGTTTTCCGCCTTTTTGTAGCAATTTTATATAGGCCACCTTTAGGAATCCGGCATCAAAACCTATGCGTAAAATATTGTAATAGCTCAACAGAGGAGTGTAATCAGTTCTGACAGCATTTTATAAATTCCCAATGTATAGACACCAGGAACAAGTGATTTGTTATTGTGTAGGCCTTTAATTGTTGCCTTAATTTCCTTACTAATATCTTCTACAAGTCATAGACTACCACCCCTAAAACATAGCCTTTATTATATACTATAAAAAAAAAAAAAATAACCCATACTATACTATGGGCTCTGACTCTAGAACTGGCCATATATTCATCATGCCCTGCCTACAAACGGAATAGCCACCCCGATAGGGGGTGATCCCATATTGGAAGCCTCCTTAGCGCCCTAGGATGGCCTTGAATAGGGGATATACTTATCGGCTGATATATGCAGACCAAAGAGAATTGTCTCTACAGTGATGAGTAGATAAACAAACCAGAAGAAGTTTCCAGTTTAGATGACAAGAGAGGATATCGTATAGTATATCCTCTCTTGTCATCTAAACTGGAAACTTCTGTTTTGTTTATTGTGTTCTCAGATCTAAGTTTTGATCTGATCCTGTTCAGGTATTTACCTAACATGTCCCCTGATGAGCCCAACGATAGTACAGGTGAAACGTGCCGGGACGATGACGTGATAAATCAACATGGCGTCTTCTTGGTATAATATGAATTTTCCCTCTATCTGTAATCAGGATCGGTTTACAGGATTGATGCACAAACCTGGATTTGTATTTACTTTATTGTCTGGTATATGTTATAATATATTGTGCTACTCATCACTGTAGCGACGATTCTCTTTGGTCAGCATATATCAGCTGATAGGTATCTCCCCTATTCAAGACCATCCAATAATTCTAGTTTAATTATATGCAAATTACTGTGAGCCAGCCATTCTTAAATGTTGACAATGCTGGAGCCCAGAGGAGCAGAAAGAGTGGGCCTCATGAAATTTGGGCTATAATTCTGTTTGGGAGGAGTCCAGGAAAAACTTTTACAATTTCAGGGTAAGTTGCCCATACCACCTCCGCTCCAATGCTGTACTTGGGTTGGACCTGTTATCTCCCTCCCACTCGGACCTCTACTCCATCCCCTCAGGGGAACCTGACTTCTTTGATTACCTCAATATCTTAGTTTGACAGGTTGAGGTGGTTTGTTCTGGGATTACTATCAGTTTGTGTGGAGGTTCCCACTGCAGCTTCCACAGGAGTCAATGGTGTCATCTGCTTTTGCTTATTTCTGTCCTTATCTTTCTCTCCTAAGAATAGAGACAAAAGAATGATGAGGAGACAGGTGGATTAGTCAGGAAATGGAGTTCAAAATAGATTGGAGGGGTGCAAGAGTTCTAGATGGAAGGCTGTGAGAAGTGGGAAACAGCTCTCATTGTTTGAACACTATTTGTGTGGATAAAATTAAATGTTCTGGACTGACATTCTGCTGTTTGGCCACAAGATGCTGCTATTTCCTAAAACAGCTACAGACTGCATATATATCTCCATATTCATGAGAGAGGTGGAGTTACACACAGAGCCTGGAGAGGAAGAGTAAGGAGACAGCAGCCATCTTAGAGTGAGGCTGTGAGAGACACTGAGGAACTGTGTGAGCAATGAATCTGACGGCATCCAGGTGAGGGAGGATCCCTCAGTGACGACCAGAGCTGCAGCTAAGTGGAGCTGATCATGTCCAAGACCCTGATCCTGTCCAGAGGAAGGAAGATTTCTGCCAGGAGTGCTGATAAGAGCAGAGGAACAAAGCAACATATACTGCGGTACCGCATGCTTGTTGGAGAGACATTTTTTTCTGTTCAGAGTCACCAGCGCATGCAAAGCAGACCCGGGTCGGTAAGATTGTGCATGCACCTTATTACAGTGTTGGAGCCTAGAGACTGAGACCAGGCCTGTAGTTAGTTAGTTAGAATCTCTGTTTGTGTCAGGCCACAAGTGTTACTACTGTTCATTGTAAGGACTCCATAACTTAAAGTGACATAAATTATTGGACAGGTGATAAAATTCCCACAAACTCAAGCCAGGCTGGCATTTTGCTCAGAAGGAATCCTCAGACACATGCTACAGGACCAGTTATGGGAGGGGGAATCCTGTGGAACTTATTGTAAGCTGTTGTGCTGCACCGCAGGCTAGCCCGTACCACACACCCATACAGTTATTATTGTTTTTAAGGTAATAATAGGTAAGGTGTGGCAGTTTAGTTGTGCCCTCCAGTAGGTAAATTACGGCACTTTCTCCCTGCATCCATCTGAGGGCGCTGTGCTGCTCAGCACAAAGGCCTCAGCTTTCAGGCTGGGTGTATGTAAATTGATTGTATGTTCCCAGCATTTGTGGTTGTGTTTATAACCACATTTAAGTAAAATTCTGTTTTGGCAAAACCTGGTGTTGGGGTTGCTTTCCTAGTTTGTGACTTCTCTGTATCCTGGGGAGCCCACCCCGGTACACGGCTTACATCTTGGTGTAGTCTGCAGGATACAGCAACCATTATGGACGGGAAAGCGGCAGGACCTAGCTCAGGGTGCGCCAGTGTAAGTCCAACTTGCCCCAACACCGCTAATACAGCTCCCCCCGCCATGCCCATACCAGTAGGGTACATCCCCATGGGGGAGCTGTTGCGTCATCTGCCAAAATTTGATGGTAAAAATATGATGTTGCAGGACTGGACTGAAAGGGTGTGAAGTGCGTTTAGAATGTGTAACCTGACTCCCGAGCTGGGGGCAGAGGTTGCATTGGGGGCTCTGGAGGGTGACGTCAAATGGACAATGATGGTAATGCCTGAATCCAAGAGAGCAACCGAAAGAAAATATTCTCTCCTCTGGAGAGAGCCCAAGGGGGGCGTGCTAAAGTAGTGCAGCTGTGGAGCCACTTCTTCAACCAACCACAACGAGAGGGCAAGACCCTGATTTAATACTCCAATGCCCTACAGGAGACGCTAAATGAAATACAGTGGCGAGATCCAGAGGCCATGGAAGGTGGACCACCGGCTACTACGAGGCCAGTTTATAGTAGGGCTCTCCAACAAATTCAACAAATTGCAAGAGATGACCCGGACGACGCCCGACATGACATTCTACAATGTCTACCTAGCTGCCGTGGAGAGAGAGGAAGAATACATGCCTGTGGCGGCGATAGTAGTGAGTAGTACCCATCCTACAAGAGGTCGGTCTGCATCTGAAGAGTCCTTAAGGGATGTGGTCCAGGCCCTACGGACAGAATTGAGAGAACTTCGGCTGGAAGTGTCCCAGATGAAGGCAGAATCTCCACAGCCTCCAGAAATGACCCCAGCACCCCGTGTCACTCCACCTAGGATAACTCGGGTGCGGGGGCATGTCAAAAGGGGACGCCTCTGTTGGGCTTGTCGACAGTATGGCCATATGGCCAGAGAGTGCCCAGAACAGATGAAGTCTGAGCCAACATTAAACTTCCGACCGCCGCAGTAGCTGGGCGTCCTGTATATAAGACCTGTATGCCAGCAGCCCCGTTATGGAAGCCGAGTAGGAAGGCCAGAAGGTACGCTGTGTAGTTGATAAAGGGTTGGAGTGCACCCTTATGCCTCTGGAGTTCTTCGAAAGACACTTTGGACATATAATGGAGCCGGAAGATGGAAGCGTAATCAGTCTGATGGCTGCCAATAACAGTGAGATGGATGTTCGAGAGATAGTCTGGAAGCGGGTCCGGCTGTTTGGGCAAGATGTCGGCAAGAAGGGGGTCGTGCAGGTGGACCATTCGTCCTGGAGAGGGATTGACGTGGCGCTAGGTATGAACGTGCTGAGAGACCTAGACCATCAACTTTATGCCACCACACACCAGCCAACCCAGAAGGTTGTGAGAAGCTGTAGTCTGCAAAAGGGCAACATGTCCGGTCAGCCCATTGGACACATGAGGGTGCCGTGGAGGACCCCCGGTGAAGATCCCACCTTGATAAGAACAAATATTGATGCTGCTGGTGGGGCCTAAACAATGATAGAAATGGCTGCAGCTCTCACCTCTGACTTTAATCCACGAAGCACGGAAAAAAGGCCAGAACTGGGCCTAATGGAATATCCAATAGAAAGACAGAATCCAGCTTCTTGTGCAGTAAAAAAAATGTTCTTTATTGGCTCATTGTATAAAATCCACCAAAATCACAAGAAAAAGGTGTACAGTAACATGTTTCGGGCTACAGAATCCAGCCCTTCATCAAGACATAACACACATATTAAAACCATTCCTTTTTATGTCCAACCCCCTCTAATCAGCAAAATGTCCGCACCTGGAGCCTGGAATGGGAACCATTCAGCGGTCCAGGGGAGCAGATCCAGTGGGGCCTTGATGACAACTGAATGAACTGGAGGTCCTGATCAAGCCCTTTTACCAGGAAACGCAGACTTGCCCACTGATAGTCCGGGCACTCGCTATTGTGAAGGATGGATGTGTGCCTGTACCCTGCCTCAATATTGAAGACTGTGAGTTAACCTTTCCTGGGAATACCTTGCTGGCCAAAGTTTATGTGTCCGAAGGGGATATCCCTTGACGAAGGGGCTTCACACTACAGGCAGATAGGAGATTAGCCTGGACCTATGCTGTAGAGGTCCATCAAAGGGAGACCCCGACAGTGGAGTGGAACAGTCAAGTGATCATGGCCCAGATGAGGGTGGACTGCAAGACCCTGACTCCAGGACAACAGAAGTTGCTGGAAGACACACTTTGGGAATTTCAGGAGGCATTCTCGAGACATGATGAGGACTTCGCGTGTGCTTCCACCATAAAACACGAAATCCCCACCGGCGATGCTGCACCAATCAGGGAACGTTACCGGCAAATCCCGCCTAAAATGTACCGGGAGGTGAAGGATATAGTGGCCAGCATGTTGGAAAACCAGGTGATCCAGGAGAGTCAAAGTCCTTGGGCTGCTCCAGTAGTCTTGGTGCAGAAAAAAGATGGGAGTTTCCGGTTCTGCATGGATTATCAGAAGCTGAATGCCCATCATTCGAGGATGCCTACCCTCTTCCCCGGATTGAGGAGTCTTTGTCTACCCTGAGTCATGCAAAGTTCTTCTTGACTCTGGACCTGGCCAGTGGCTATTGACAGGTACCGGTGGCCAAGAAGACAAGTGAAGACGGCCTTCATCCCACCTATGGGACCCTACGAGTTCAACCAGATGCCATTCGGCCTGTCCAATGCCCCGGGAAAATTCCAGCGGTTGATGGAGCACTGTCTGGGAGATCTCAACTTTGAGTCGGTATTGATATACCTAGATGACATAGTAGTGTTTGGGGCCTCCTTTCAGGATCACCTCCCAAAGCTGCGACAGGTCCTAGGATGGCTGCGAGATTAATCCTACGAAGTGCCAACTGTTTCGACAGCAGATAGAATATTTGGGACATTTGGTCACCCAGCAGGGGGTAAAGCTGCCCCCCAACAAGGTGGAGGCCATCCAGAAGTGGCCCCAGCCGAGTACACTACGAGAGGTGTGGGCGTTTGTGGGACTGGCCAACTACTACAGGAGGTTTATACCCAAATGTGATCATTTGGTGAGCCCGCTAAATGAGTTATTAAGGGGAACTGCACGGGGCCCAAAGAATCGTCCCATCGAGTGGGAACCCCGGCAACAAGAGGCCTTTGAAGCAGTGAAGGAGGCGCTGACCAGTACACCGATTCTGGCTTATGCGCGGTTCGACACCCCATTTCTGCTGTATACTGACGGAAGTCTACATGGTCTGGGGTAGACGTGAGAGAGTTATTGCCGATGGCAGCCGGTCTCTGAGGGAGTCAGAGCACAATCCTGACATCAATAGCTCTTTTAAATTGGAACTATTGGCACTGGTGTGGACCATGACCGAAAGGTTCGCTGAGTACCTGGCAGGTGCAGAGGTGACCGTGAAGACGGAGACCAACTCATTAGCACATCTGGAGAATGCCAAGCTCGGTTCGGTTGAGCAGAGGTTGTTGTCTATCATTTATAAGTACCAATACCGCATCAATTTCTAGTCAGGTAGGGAGAATGGCAACACCGACACACTCTCCCGAGTCCCTGTGGGGTTGTCGGCTCAGAGTGTCGATGAGGAGCTAGAGGACACTGAAACTCCTTACCTTGGTCGATTACCCATGGCACATTCAAGTGGGGTGGCGTCCGGTATTCCAATGATGCTGGGAAAGACGTTGGCTAATTGGGAGAGGGTCCAGAATGGCTGCCCGGACCTGTGGTAGGTGAAAGAATGGGTCCGAACCAAGAACTGGCCTCGGCCAGAAGAGCAGGCTCGTCTGACTTCAGAGGGCCAAAAGTTGTTGAGGCAGTGGGATAAGCTGACTGTTACCCAGAACCTCCTGTGTCGGACCAAATATTTACAGTCAGAGCTGCAGTATCAGCAACAGATTGTCATCCCAATGTCATTGGGACTGGAGGCCGCCTGAGAAGCCTATGAGAGGGGTGCCCATTTCGGAAGTGACAAAACGTTCAAGTGGCTCCAACGGCTGGTATACTGCCAAGATATGGCCGACATGCTGGCCGAGGCATGTCTTAAGAGTACTGAACAGCAGGCTCCTGTCCAGGCCTTCCGGACCTCAGCGCCCCTAGAGCTCCTTATGATCGATTAGGTACAGATTGGGTACTCTACCTCGGGACACTCATACTGTTTAGCCATGACAGATCATTTTACAAAGTATGTGGTGGCTGTACCCACCAGAGACCAGACAGCAGAGTTGGCCGTGAAAGCGGTCTGCAAACACTTTATACAGGTGTTCGGGTGTCCACAGAGGATACATTCGGACCAGAGGGCATGTTTTCAGGGTACTCTAATGAATGAGTTGTACCAACTGTATGGGATCGAACGTTCCCGCATCACCCCGTATCACCCCCAGGGAAACGGGGCATGCGAGCGTTTCAACCCGCACCTTGCTCCAGATGCTGCAGACTCTGGAGGACCACCAAAAGGCTCAGTAGCCTATAGAAAATAGACAATATTCATCTTTTAGCAATTAGCTAAATGTCTATAAATTCATACGTTTGTTCATCATAGATCCATGTATATTCTGTGAAAAAAACGCACCCATGCATGTTGCGTTATTGATGCGGCATATGTTCGTTTTTTCTCTTACCATTGGTTTGGTGAACAATATCATGGATAATTAATAGAACATTGGATATGCACGGTCTGATTACACTAAACTCAAACAATCCTGTGTAGAATATGAATCAAGGGTACAATAAGATTAATATAAAAATGATACTTTAAAATCAAGTATAGATCAATATAAAAGCAATAAAGATAAAAATATCAAAAAATTTTAAAATATTGAAAATATTTAGGTGCGTTTTTTTCACAGAATATTGTCACGGTGGTGAGTGGGGAAAACCCCCCACCGTGCAATAGCTGCTGCTGCAACGCCAGATAGCAGGGAACAGGGAGCTGGTCACCTCCTCACGTAACCCTAAGCGCTCTCCCTGGACTCCTAGCGTATGAGCCGCCTCATAAGGTAAGGGGGCTCATACTCTCCAACCTAGGACCCTGCTATCCCTGCTACACCCTAGGCCTGATGACAGGGCAGAGAATGCCTGTGCATCCTCGACACGGATGACTGGCGTCTCCAGAGGCCCAGTAGCTGACAGGATGCAAGGCAATGGGGGAAGCCGTACGGCAGGTAAGACACAAAGCACAATAACAATGTTATCTACTCTTACCTGCCGCAGCCAAGATGGAAAGAGGCTCCGGGCTGGGAAACCCACGGTCTTGCCTTCGCTTAACCCCTCCGGGTAAGCACGCCCCTTTCGGAGCCATCACACACCATAATCAAACCTCTCAGACAAAACCCACACCACAACTACATACACCAGGTGGGGAGAGGAATGACAAACACACCGGAGGGGACAACAGACACAGCAAGGGAAACAGAATAATAAATAAGGGTGGCTCACACAGACAGGATTACAAACAGCCCAGGAGCAGAGCTCCACACCAAGCTGAGCCAAATCCCAACTGAACCTTCAGACTCCAACACACCAACCTTATAAGGAGGCCTGAGGTCACACCCACACAGAGACACACCCAATGTTCACAACACACAGAAGGGGATTAACCCTTCCAACACCAGTGGAAGGGAAGACAGCAACTAAAAGGGGAAGTGCATACAACTCAAACCCTGTGGACACCAAACAGGGAATGTGCACACATATAAAACACGTTGCCAAGGGCAACCGCACGCATGACTGTTGTCCGCGACAACCGCACCTGAGGCAACCACTAAGTGCCCCCAGCTGCGGTTGACGAACTCCAAAACGCGGGCAACCGCATGCGGCTCCCAAGGAGTCACAACCAAGACCGAGGGTCGTGACACTCCCTCCCCTGAAAAAAGCCCCCCCCAACCGAAAAGGGAGGCTGGTGGGACCAAACAACAGGGAGGGGGGGGAGGGGCAATGCCTAAAAACCACCAGTGTCTCCCTCCAGAGCTGCCGCCAACAAACCTGGACCGTACACAACAGCCCCAGGTTGCCAGCCAACAAAGCAGACTGGAAGGGAGAACAACTGAAGGCACTGCCGGATAGATGCCCGTAACTCCCCCCGGAACTGCCGCCAACAGACCTGGACCGTACACAACAGTCCCCAGGTCGCCAGCCAACAAAGCAGTCCGGAGGAGGAAAACAGGACACCGCGTCCAACTCAGGTGGACGTTCCTACTCCAGGTCGCTGCCAGCAGACACTCCCCAACCAGCACACCTTCCGGAACACCGAAGGAATGCTGCCAGCAGACGACCAGAGATAGGAACCCTGAGAGGGACGAGGGGTCACCAACACGGACACGGTTAGCAAGGTGGCGGGGGAAAGCCACCAACCGTGCCGTTAACGGCGAACCCCATAACGCTCTCCCTCCGGAGAACGTGCATGCACCCCAACGGCCTATGGAGGTGCATGCTCCACCCTCTTTCGAGGGACCTGCGACTGCGGAGCCATTATTTATTATTATGTCACGGTGGTGAGTGGGGAAAACCCCCCACCGTGCAATAGCTGCTGCTGCAACGCCAGATAGCAGGGAACAGGGAGCTGGTCACCTCCTCACGTAACCCTAAGCGCTCTCCCTGGACTCCTAGCGTATGAGCCGCCTCATAAGGTAAGGGGGCTCATACTCTCCAACCTAGGACCCTGCTATCCCTGCTACACCCTAGGCCTGATGACAGGGCAGAGAATGCCTGTGCATCCTCGACACGGATGACTGGCGTCTCCAGAGGCCCAGTAGCTGACAGGATGCAAGGCAATGGGGGAAGCCGTACGGCAGGTAAGACACAAAGCACAATAACAATGTTATCTACTCTTACCTGCCGCAGCCAAGATGGAAAGAGGCTCCGGGCTGGGAAACCCACGGTCTTGCCTTCGCTTAACCCCTCCGGGTAAGCACGCCCCTTTCGGAGCCATCACACACCATAATCAAACCTCTCAGACAAAACCCACACCACAACTACATACACCAGGTGGGGAGAGGAATGACAAACACACCGGAGGGGACAACAGACACAGCAAGGGAAACAGAATAATAAATAAGGGTGGCTCACACAGACAGGATTACAAACAGCCCAGGAGCAGAGCTCCACACCAAGCTGAGCCAAATCCCAACTGAACCTTCAGACTCCAACACACCAACCTTATAAGGAGGCCTGAGGTCACACCCACACAGAGACACACCCAATGTTCACAACACACAGAAGGGGATTAACCCTTCCAACACCAGTGGAAGGGAAGACAGCAACTAAAAGGGGAAGTGCATACAACTCAAACCCTGTGGACACCAAACAGGGAATGTGCACACATATAAAACACGTTGCCAAGGGCAACCGCACGCATGACTGTTGTCCGCGACAACCGCACCTGAGGCAACCACTAAGTGCCCCCAGCTGCGGTTGACAAACTCCAAAACGCGGGCAACCGCATGCGGCTCCCAAGGAGTCACGACCAAGACCGAGGGTCGTGACAAATATACATGGATCTATGATGAACAAACGTATGAAATTATAGACATTTAGCTAATTGATAAAAGATGAATATTGTCTATTTTTATACCTATGTATGTTGTTGTATAGCAATTATAGTCACCTGTACTAACATACCAATCTGAGTGACTCCATATGCCCTACAAACCGGATCTGATGCTCGACAATTAGCCAATGAGACCATGAATCACGTAAAAGTTCTACTATAAAAGAGGGGATCTGAGAGGGGGATGTTTACCACTGAGGAAGGGGTGAACGCTAGTACCCCAAAACGCGTCTGGTGCCACATCCCCCGCTATCTTCTGCTTAGAGATACATTACCTACTATCGACTGCCATTGACCAGAAGTACGCTACCTTATATCGATGAAATTTACCAACATAGTCTTTTCGAGGACAAACGAACAGAGGGCTGGCA
Source organism: Bufo gargarizans (assembly GCF_014858855.1). Classification (NCBI taxonomy): domain Eukaryota; kingdom Metazoa; phylum Chordata; class Amphibia; order Anura; family Bufonidae; genus Bufo; species Bufo gargarizans. The sequence continues at coordinate 746,658,761 of NC_058080.1, read as the reverse complement.
ACCATTGGCCCACGTGTCGATTAAAAAGTTCTTCAGCGTGGTCTTCATCTGTAAGAATCTCCCGATAATAGAGTGCTACAACAACGGAGCCACGATTAGGGAGTGGAAATATCCTGAGGTCTGGCAGAAGTTTGAAGTCGTTTCAGAGGCAAATAATTACTTGCAAGTTGTTTAGTAGCGGGACACGCTACCTACCCTGTTTTAGCGGGACACCGCTACCTACCCTGTTTTAGCGGGACGCCGCTGTATTCAGGTGTGGGCACATAATGACATGAACTTTCATCCATGCTCCAGGACAGATTGGTCTCGATAATATCTAAAGCTAATCCATCGATTTTTTACAGTATCGATTTTTCCCAGTGGACATTTATCTTTTCTACAAATATTGGGTCGATTGTTTTAAAGGTTTTTTATGCCGAATTCTGGCATTCCATGGTGACTCCACACCAGAGCCAATACCATGGGGATTGCCTCCATTTTGATTGTTGTAAACTATTGACTTATTGTATTGATATCTATTGTTGCCAACATACAGAGGCAACTGTTTTGCGCTGTTGACATTTTATGCTGCTGTCCTTTACCCTTTTATTGATTGCTGACCTATAGCATAAATAAATATAATCTTCTTTGTAACTACACGGTCCCGGATTTCTTTGAGTGCCCTGTCCACATTTTATATATTATCTCTTTTATTCGAGTGAGTGTTCTCGTTTGAACAGGAGCACCTTCTTTAGTGTCCGAGTTTCCTAGTGCGATATCTTAACCACTGATCGGAAGATGCGCGACTACAAGTGCACGCTGCTGATGGCATTCCCACCTGACAGCGGGGGCACAGTGGAAGCACAAGACGAAGGCAGAGGAGGAGGAAGAGGTCGCCAACGCAGCTAGGGCACCACCAGCACCTGAGAAGGCAGGGTTAGCATGGCCAACATGTGGAAAAGCTTTGTCAGCCTTGGAGGTGCTGACCTGCCCTGCAGCCAGTGTATAGTGTGAACGTGTGTTTAGCACGACAGAGAGCATTATCACAGGCCGCAGCCAATGTGGACAAGCTTACGTTTATTAAAATGAACCAGGCATGGATCCCACAGGACTTGTCCGTACCTTGTGCAGAATAGACATTTATACCAGCCTCAACCATCCATTCTTGTACTCAAGTGCACTTATTCTTAGTTTTATTTTGTTATATGTCCCAAACACAAATCAGTGTTGGCTACCTATTCCTCCTTCTCCGCTGCTTCCACCTACACCGCCATGTCAACCTACACCGCCACATCCACCCATCCACCGCCTCCTCAACCTCCTACTCCTAGATCCAGATTATTTTTAATTTTTCTGTATTTTATGTTATTTTAAGTCATTTCCCTATCCACATTTGTTTGCAGAATACTTGCCATGCTCTTAAGCACATTTTGATGCCTTTTGCAGCCCTCTAGCCCTTTCCAGGACTATTTTAGAGCCATTTTAGGGCTCTAAAGTTCAGGTCCCCATTGACTTCAATGGGGTTCGGGGTCAAGTTCGGGTCCCGAACGCGAACATTTTTTTCAAGTTCAGCCGAACTCGTGGAACCCGAACATCCAGGTGTCCGCTCAACTCTACTCAGGAGGTGAGGGGCGTCCATGATACGGATTTGGGTTTTACGGTGATATTAAACTATTACAAGGATTAAATATGAAATACACATAAAAACCTTACTCATCTGTTTCAATTTATTGGGCAAAATTAATTGTAGCTGATCCCATACCACAAAGGGTTAAGCAGGTCCTTAGGGAGAATGGAGCTGAGACAATTCACTGTGAATCAGATAAATCCCATCATAGTTCCGGACCTGACCACCAGGGGGCGAGAGGTCCGTACCGGGCATGGGAAACAGACTGTAGAGTCCGCTATTCCCCATACTGGGCAAGGAACAGGTCCGTATGGTGCATGGAGTTTAGACACAACCCTGGAGGAATGGCTGATACCAGAGAGAACAAGAGCCCTGACTACCGACCAGGACCTGCCCAGTATCTGCTGCACTGCCAGAGCTGAAGGACCTGGGGTGATGTCATCGTCATGTGATCCGTGCAGGGGGTGGGGCTCATCAGCAAGGATCACATGACAGTGACGTCATCCATTTCCGCTTCTCTCCACTGCTGAGCCCCGCCCCCTGTACTGATCACATGACAATAACATCACCCCAGGTCCTTCACCACCTGGTATCTTTGCCACTGCTGAGCCCTGGCCCCTGGCCTGATCACATGACAGTGACGTCACCCCAAGTCCTTCAGCTCTGGCAGTGCAGCAGATACTGGGCAGCTCCTGGTCGGTAGTCACTGCTGAGCCCCGCCCCCTGCACTGATCACATGACAGTGACGTCACCCCAGGTCCTTCAGCTCTGGCAGTGCAGCAGATACTGGGCAGGTCCTGGTCGGTAGTCAGGGCTCTTGTTCTCTCTGGTATCAGCCATTCCTCCAGCCTGCAGGTAAGATGAGCTGTGAGGAGACAGTGTGGTGGAGAGCTCAGACATGTCACCTCTGGAGAGTCTCCTCCATTACACACAAGGAATCCTTCTCCGCTCCTCAGCTTAGTATGATGGGGGAGGAGTAGTGGGGATAGTGGGGGTTGTCATCATTCGCTGCTGAACAAAAGAATCTGCTCCGTGTGAATGAGGGTTTTCACTGCCAGGATCTTAGATATACACGGAGCTCAGAGTCTCCTGCCTACACACACTGCACTGCAAGGAATCCTTCTCCGCTCCTCAGCTTAGTATGATGAGGGAGGAGTAGTGGGGATAATGGGGGTTGTCATCATTCGCTGGCCCCTGACTGTCCTGGTGAGGGGCCCCTGCCTCCAGGAGGAGAATGAATGGAGCGGGGCCCGGCCTGAGCTCAGCTCTCTCCAGTCTCTTCTCTAGGAGTTCTGGACACAGCTGAGCACAGCCCAGAGGTGGGACCTGCATCTATCAGACATTTATCTCCTGTGGAGCCACCAGAGATCTCCATGTTGGGGCCCCTGGAATCCATGTGGTGGGGGCTCTGAGAAGCGGGCCCCTCCAGGCTCAGGAAGTGCGGTTCTGGAGGTGACATCTGGTCTTGTCCCCTGGATGATTTCCTCTCCTCTTCTCATAAAGGCGCCTGCAGCACTAGAAGCCTCCAGCTCCTCCAGTTCTCTCCTCTTCTCCTGAATGACCACCAAGGATGGACAGGAAGGAGATCAGCAGAAGAATATTAGACCTCACCTTGGAGATCATCTCCCTGCTGAGCGGAGAGGTAAACTTTTCGAGATTTCTCTCCTCTTTATTGTATTCTGTAACAAGTCAGACATCGGGGAGGAGAATCCATCATAGGAAGTGATAGGAAGAGTCCAGGGTCCTGGAGAACGGCCTCCAGACCTTCCAAGTGATGGAGAACCTAAAGATCAGCCCCCAATATGGTGAGTGATGTGTCATGTGACCAGTGACCAATAGTCATGTTGTAGGAGCCATGAGGAGGTAAGTAGGCACGTTGTACCAGGAGGAGAGGGCCGGAAGAGAGCACATGGCCCCTGAAGGGTTTATTCCCTAAGTGTCTCTCTCCATCCACAGGAGTACACAATAGTGAAGAAGACATCGGGGGACTGTGTGACTCCCATCATCCATCTCCAGGAGTCAGGAGGGCGGAGCAGGACCCCTCACCCCATCACAGAGCCTCCCCCTCACCCCCTGATACATGAGCAGAAGATCCTAGAACTCACCCACAAGATGATGGAGCTGCTGACTGGAGAGGTGACACTGCTGGGAATGCTGGGAAATTCTCCAGTAACAGCACTGGAGGGTCTGGGTGATGACGGTGTCATTGTGTTGTCAGGTTCCTATAAGGTGTCAGGACGTCACTGTCTATTTCTCCATGGAGGAGTGGGAGTATATAGAAGGACACAAGGACCTGTACAAGGAGGCCATGATGGAGGAGCACCAGCCTCTTATATCACAGGGTAAGAGCCGTCATGTGCAGTGTATACACGTGTGTGCAGTGACATGTAATGGAGGAGCACCAGCCTCTTATATCACAGGGTAAGAGCCGTCATGTGCAGTGTATACACGTGTGTGCAGTGACATGTAATGGTAGAGCACCAGCCTCTTATATCACAAGGTAAGAGCCGTCATGTGCAGTGTATACACGTGTGTGCAGTGACATGTAATGGAGGAGCTCCAGCCTCTTATATCACAAGGTAAGACCCGTCATGTGCAGTGTATACACGTGTGTGCAGTGACATGTAATGGAGGAGCACCAGCCTCTTATATCACAGGGTAAGAGCCGTCATGTGCAGTGTATACACGTGTGTGCAGTGACATGTAATGGAGGAGCACCAGCCTCTTATATCACAGGGTAAGAGCCGTCATGTGCAGTGTATACACGTGTGTGCAGTGACATGTAATGGTAGAGCACCAGCCTCTTATATCACAAGGTAAGAGCCGTCATGTGCAGTGTATACACGTGTGTGCAGTGACATGTAATGGAGGAGCTCCAGCCTCTTATATCACAAAGTAAGACCCGTCATGTGCAGTGTATACACGTGTGTGCAGTGACATGTAATGGAGGAGCACCAGCCTCTTATATCACAGGGTAAGAGCCGTCATGTGCAGTGTGTACACGTGTGTGCAGTGACATGTAATGGAGAAGCACCAGCCTCTTATATCACAAGGTAAGAGCCGTCATGTGCAGTGTATACATTGTAGATTATACATGGAGCTTCTGGGCAATGTCCGCCCCTGTGTGACTGTATAGAGCCTGACGTCGGAGCTTCTGTCAGAGGGAGATTTCAGGAAACCCTCCAGTGTTATCTCCTCCGATCACTAAACCTAGAAGTGAAGGAGCTGAGAGAAGAGTCTGATCTATAGACAGATCTACAGGAGGCCATGTATTCAGTCACTGTGTGCTTGTGTCTCCACAGATGGATCCAGGAGGAGAAATCCACCAGAGAGATGTCCCCGTCCTCTGTATTCCCAGGACTGCCCAGAGGAGAAGGTCCCAGAGAACCCTCAGGTAGATGGAGCTGAGCCCTATACACATCTATATAGGGGGGTCCTGCAGTCATAGAAGGGGTCATAGATTGTGGGGGTCTCTTATGTGGATCTGTTAGATTTTCCACCTGTCTGCTGTATTGTACTGAATTGTTACAGATGACAAATCAGGGGGAAGATCTGACTGATATTAAAGTGGAGGATGAAGAAGAGAGGATGGTGGGCGATCCCCCGTGTAAGAGTGAGGTGGAGGAGGACATTCCAGGAGATGTCACCACAGGTATGGAATCATGAATGGGGAAAGTGACTTCAGGTTCTGTCCTTGGTGCCTTCAGGGCAGGAGGAGAATCTGATCACCGGCTGCTGCTCTTTGATTGGAGATGTCTCCATCACATCATGGAGTGTTCCCCTTATCCAGCTGACGGCGATCTCTGATCAGATTCTTCTCTGATCCCGGCTGTTCCTGCAGGACATGACGGTCAGTCACATCCACACACCCACTGGGCATTACGGGGGCACAGATTTTGTGTCTGCGCTATCCTGGTGGATACATGTACGCCATTGTGCAAGAATTACATGACATCAGTGACCTACGTGTACCTCATTGTGCAGGAAAGGGTTAAGCGTCATGTTGGGATCATTTGGATGTGGTTCTACATCCTAAGTTATAAAATCACTACAGCGGATACACAGGGGACAGATCCCGCTAGTTGTTCTGCTCACAGGATATTCACATCACCTGAGGAAACATCTGACTGGTTTCACCTTCTGCCTTGATAAGAAGTAGTTGTTCCTTCCATCTTTCAGGCCGTCTACAGTCTGCTATGTGACTGCCTGGTACTGATCCGATATGGCGCCCAGACCTGTCATTAGGCCAGAGGCACGGCTTAATAGGCTGCCGGTCAGTGTACTGCTTCCAGGCTGTGCTGCTGTGGAGAGCGGCACAATCCAAAACATTAATATATAAAAGTGCGGGGGGCACGCAATGTCAAGGCCATATGGACCCCTGAAATCTCTTATTGCATATACTCCAATATAAATATAATAAAACCAAGCTCGAATATACTAAAAACACTAGGCTCAAATATTATATGAGCATGCCCATAAACGGTGGTAGACAGTGGTTGTGCTACAGTACCGCGAGCATAGACCGCTATATTCCTATCTCTATAGTTCACTATTCATGTCCATAGACGGTAGTAGACAATCATTTATAGGTACGATGCTGATCCAGATCATAATCTTACATTATTCCACTTGATTAGAGTCCTCCTCCTCTTTTAGTTCTCAAACTGTGTCCACAATCTCTAACAGTCGGTTAATGCTGTGTCCGACCGCGCATTCACCTCATGAGTCCCGATATATAAGCCGCCATTTAGCTGTATGCAACAGATCGATAAAATGAGATTTCAGCGCCAGTGTTTGTACTTTACCTCTCTATGTTGTGCTTGTTCGTGTTCGGTCTTGTGTCGTCTCAGGAGTAGTTCTTCCTCTTTTTACCTACGCGGCGTCCCACATGATCCCGCCGTCTCCTCGCGGCGTCCCACGTGATCCCGCCGTCTCCTCGCGGCGTCCCACGTGATCCCGCTGTCTCCTCGCGGCGTCCCACGTGATCCCGCTGTCTCCTCGCGGCGTCCCACGTGATCCCGCTGTCTCCTCGCGGCGTCCCACGTGATCCCGCCGTCTCCTCGCGGCGTCCCACGTGATCCCGCCGTCTCCTCGCGGCGTCCCACGTGATCCCGCCGTCTCCTCGCGGCGTCCCACGTGATCCTGCCGTCTCCTCGCGGCGTCCCACGTGATCCCGCCGTCTCCTCGCGGCGTCCCACGTGATCCCACCGTCTCCTCGCGGCATCCCACGTGATCCCGCCGTCTCCTTGTGGCATCACACGTGACGGAGGCAGGTAGCAGAGCGTATCCTCTGGGTCCTAACTTTTCGCCGCTCCGCTGCAATAATAAACACAATCGGTGTGCCGGACTTCTTAATCTCCGGATTCCCACAAGCTATCCCTATGTTGGGGCCACACGAGTGGAGTATAGGTTCCTTACTGTCCCAAACGCGTTTCGGGGCTACAACATGCCCCTTCCTCAGTGGTTAGATAGTAAATGAACCGGCATTCCTTTTATAGGGTAAATACCCAGTATCGCAATCTTCGCTGGGATAGTCAGCAGTCCTCAGGATATGGATCCTAGGTCCCGATTCTGGCCCACGTTCACGGCTATAGCTCCATCTTTCTCACTATATTATTTACATAATTTGCTCTCTTTGTCGGGCGTGATCAGTACACATTACTGCAGTATACAATGTGTATAAAAGTCATATAAGGTTCACATAAAATCTGTTCACATAAAATGCAGTTCTTGACAGGATTCCTATATCACCGATCATACAATTATCAGGATTCGTGATCAAACATACATTTAATAGGTTCTAATTAGACCTAAAAGCAACAATGTCGACGAAATATAATGACACGTGATCTCGAAGATGTCTGCATGGAGAGATGAGGCGGAGAAGAGAATACCAGTGTTTTATTGTAATCCTAAAACACACAAGGCTTTGAATACACCGCCGGGAAGACCCACTGTCTCGGGTATCAGTTCGATATCCTGTACTTTGTCTCGATACAGCCGGCCGTGAGGAGCTCACCGTCATATATCAGGGATACTACAGATATAGTTAGAATTCTGGAAGAAATGGAGTGGAATGAAGAATGGATTCTTGGCACGTTGGATGGAAGTTCTCTCCATACGATCATAGATCGCTCATTAGGCCTAGAAGCCCTTCAGAAACAATTTCCGACAAACAGCCCAATAGAAAACAGCAATTCTCCTTTCTGCTTTAACCACTTTCCGTCCGCCCATAGGATATAAACGTCCTATCGGTGGACCTCTATTTCTGAAAGCACGTTTTAAAACGTCCGTTCAGAAATAGCAGCTGCACGCTAATCGTGCAGCTGCTGATCGGGTTGCCCGCTGTCAGTGACAGCAGGGCAACCCAGAGATAAGGCAGGGACAGTTCCCAGGTGTCCCTGCCTTCTGGATCGCTGCAGACACAGCACTCACCGAGCGCTGTGTATGCAGAGCAGGAAGCGATATGCGCTTCCTGTTCCGGCCCGGCGGTCATGTGACCGCCGGGACCGGAGAGTGCAGTAGCTGTGTGAGGTCTCTCACAGACCTCGATCAGCCCTGCTCTGAGGCTGTACAGCGCAGTATTGTGCTGTACAGCCTCTCTGGGGGGTGCAATTTCTTCTGTAACTGGGGCTACTATGTCAGCCCCAGTTACAGGAGAAATTAACAGTGAAAAAGAAAATAAAAAGTGAAGCAAATGTCCCCCAGAGGTCTTGTATGACCTTATGGGGGACGAAAAGTATAAAAAAAAAATAAAGGGTTGAAAAAATAAAATAAAAAAAAGTTTCACATTTAAAAAAAAAAAGGTCCCCAAGTAAGGAATAAAAAAAAAAAATTTAAAAATAAAATAAAATAGACATATTTGGTATTGCCGCGTCCGTAAAAACCAGCTCTATAAAAATATAATGAGCTAACCCCTCAGATGAACACCGTAAAAAAAAACTGTGTCAAAACAAGCAATTTTTGTCACCTTGCATCATAAAAGGTGCAACACCAAGTGATCAAAAACGCATATGTCCCACAAAATGGTACCAATAAAACCGTCACCTCATCCCGCAAAAAATGAGACCCTACATAAGAAAATCTCTCAAAAAATAAAAAAAACTATAGCTCTTAGAACATGGAGACACTAAAACATAATTTTTTTGTTTCAAAAATGCTAATAAATGAGAAAAAGTATACATATTAGGTATCGCCACGTCCGTAACAATCTGCTCTATAAAAATGTCACTTGACTGAACCCCTCAGGTGAACGCTGTAAAAATAAATAAATAGAAACTGTGCTAAAACAACCAATTTTTTGGTCACCTTGCCCCATTTAGTGTTATAATGAATGATCAAAAAATCATATGTACCCAAAAATAGTACTAATAAAACTGGCACCTTATCCCCTAGTTTCCAAAATGGGGTCACTTCTTGGGAGTTTCTACTGTAAGGGTGCATCAGGGGGCTTCAAATGGGACATGGCATCTAAAAACCATGTGGAGTTCCTTTTCTTCTGCGCCCTGCCGTGTGCTCATACAGCAGTTTATGACCACATGTGGGGTGTTTCTGTAAACCGCAGAATCTGGGTAATAAATATTGAGTTTTGTTTGGCTGTTAACCATCGATGTGTTAAAGAAAAAATTGGATTAAAATGGAAAATCTGCCAACAAAGTGAAATTTGATCTCCATTTTCCTTTAATTCTTGTGGAACGCATAAAGGGTTAACAAAGTTTGTAAAATCGGTTTTGAATACCTTGAGGGGCGTAGTTTCTACAATGGGGTCATTTATGGGGGTATCCACCATGTAGGCCCCACAAAGTGACTTCAGACCTGAACTGGTCCTTATAAAGTGGGTTTTGGCAATTTTCTTAAAAATTTGAAGAATTTCTTCTAAACTTCTAAGCCTTCTAACGTCCTAAAAAAATTAAATGACATTTCCAAAATGATGCCAACATAAAGTAGACATATGGGGAATGTTAAGTAATAAATATTTTATGAGGTATCACTTTCTGTTTTAAAAGCAGAGAAATTGAAATTTAGAAAATTGTGAATTTTTCAAATATTTGGGTAAATTTGGGATTTTTTCATAAATAAAGGTGAAATATTTTGACTCAAATTTATGACTATCATGAAGTAAAATGTGTCACGAGAAAACAATCTCTGAATGACTTGGATAAATAAAGGCGTTCCAAAGTTATTACCACATAAAGTGAGACATGTCAGTTTTGCAAAATTAGGCCTGGTCAGGAAGGGGGCAAATGGCCCAGATTGGAAGTGGTTAAGGAGTGAGGTGTGAACTCGCCCACAGTTAGTTTGTGTTTGACAGAGAGTTTTACGTACAGCAGAAAGGACGGCCATGGGGACCAGATTCGCCCCCAGCTATGCAAATTTATTTATGGCGTAATGGGAGGCGGATATGATCCAACCGAGGCTGGGGACGGATCTGCTCCTGTGGCGTCGTTCTAGGGACGATATAGTGTTTATTCGGACGGACACGGCGGAATCGCTGGACTGTTTCTTGCAGGATGTTAATAGGAATCTAAAGTTTACGTCGACCATTAGCAAGACAGATTTCAGGCATGTAGAGCGGCGCCCAGGGACCCCCCTGCACTTACTGTTATACCTGGGCGCCGCTCCGTTCTCCCGGTAAAGCCTCCGGTATCTTCACAGTTAGGCTCCACCCAGGGGAACCTGCCGGCGCCTCCTTCTCCCATGCTGTAGCGCTGGCCAATCATAGCGATCAGCTCATAGCCTGAGAGGCTTTTTTTTTCTTTCAGGCTATGAGCTGAGCGCTGTGATTGGCCAGCGCTACAGCCTGGGAGAAGGAGACGCCGGCAGGTTCCCCTGGGTGGAGCCTAACTATGAAGATACCGGAGGCTATACCGGGAGAACGGAGCGGCGCCCAGGTATAACAGTAAGTGCAGGGGGGTCCCTGGGCGCCGCTCTACATGCCTGTATAGTTAGTTTAGATGTTTTATTCTGGTGAAAGGTCCTCTTTAAAACGAATTAGTACCTATTAAATGTATGTTAGATCACGAATCCTGATAAAGAGAAAAGTAGAAACGCAAATGTATCGCTATATGAACAAACGCATGAAAAACGCACAGATTTATATGTGATATTGTGTATGATCGGTGATATAGGAATCATGTCAAGAACTGCATTTTATGTGAATATAGTCTTATCTGGATTTTATGTGAACCGTATATGACTTTTATATACATTGTATAATGCAGTAATGTGTACTGATCACGCCCGACAAAGAGAGCAAAGGATGTAAATAATATAGTGGGAAAGATGGAGCTATAGCCGTGAACGTGGGCCAGAATCGGGACCTAGGATCCATATCCTGAGGACTGCTGACTATCCCAGCGAACATTGCGATACTGGGTATTTACCCTATAAAAGGAATGCCGTTTCATTTACTGTCTAACCACTGAGGACGGGGCATGTTGTAGCCCCGAAACGCGGTTGGTAAAGGACAGTGAGGAACCTATACTCCACTCGTGTGGCCCCAACACAGGGGTAGCTTCTGGGAATCCGGAGATTAAGATGTCCGGCACACCGATTGCGTTATTGCAGCGGAGCGGCAAAAAGTTAGGACCCAGAGGATACGCTCTGCTACCTGCCTCAGTCACGTGGAACGCCACGAGGAGACGGCGGGATCACGTGGGACGCCGCGTAGGTCCTGGCAGGCCAAAAGAGGAAGAACTACTCCTGAGACGACACAAGACCGAACGCGAACAACCACAACATAGAGAGGTAAAGTACAAACGCTGGCGCTGAAATCTCATTTTATCAATGATCTGTTGCATACAGCTAAATGGCGGCTTATATATCGGGACTGATGAGGTGAATGCGCGGTCGGACACAGCATTAACCGACTGTTAGAGATTGTGGACACAGTTTGAGAACTAAAAGAGGAGGAGGACGCTAATCAAGTGGAATAATGTAAGATTATGATCTGGATCAGCATCGTACCTATAAATGATTGTCTACTACCGTCTATGGACATGAATAGTGAACTATAGAGATAGCGGTCTATGCTCGCGGTACTGTAGCACATTGACTGTCTACCACCACTCAGGTAGTGATCAGCCGGCACTCCGTCAACAGGCGTGGTGCACGCGTCCGAGATAACAATCTCACGTGTACTGGAGGAAAAGATCTTCTTGCGCAAGAAGATACAGTGAGTGCCGGTCTTTTCCTCCTGACTACCACCACTGTCTACCACCGCTTATGGGCATGTTCATATAATATTTGAGCTTAGTGTTTTTAGTATATTCGCGCTTGGTTTTATTATAATTATATTTTTATATAGTTGAGTATATGCAATAAAAGATTTCAGCGGTCCATATGGCCTTGATATTGAGCGCCCCCCGTACTTTTATATATTTAGGTTTGTTGGTTACAGGCGTGGGGTGAGCCAGTGGGGTGTGCACCTTCTCCATTCCCGTTTTGGCAGGTGAGCCACTTATATTTCAATTTTTACATCCAAAACATTATACAAACAATCAAAGAATGGCAGCTTCAGGTCCCCTGGAGGACAAGAAATAAGATTCTCTTCATATTAAAAGTAAATTAGAATCTTATTAAAAAGAGGAAACCCCCAAAATGTACATAAAGTAACCCCCTTTCTAAAATGAAAATATTTCTGTTCTATAAAAAAAATCTAGGTACCTTGTTCTGGTGCAATCAAAACGACTGGACATGAACAAATGACTTTTATTTCACGTCCAATTCTGACAAATCAGAAGAGTCGATAGGAACAATAAATTCACCCCAAATCTTCAGATTGCTCTGAAAAGTTGTGTCTGACACTCTGGGGTCTCCTAGGACAGCATCCAGCCCTTCCAAGCTCTCTGCCGGCGTAGGCAGCATACTGACTCATCGTACAGAGACCAGTGCTGTATGGAGACTTACTGGAAGTACTCCATGGTATGGAGATCTATTGGTAATGCTACATGGGAGATGAATATGCAAAGAGACATCTCCCAAGGAAGAGAACCATCTCACCATCGCTACTTCTTGGAAGTGTCTCTCTAGGAGTCAAAATCTGACTTTACAACAAACCTTGTAATTTGATGGGGAGATATAGCAAGCCTGATATCCATCCATAGGTATCTTCCATGGGAGAAACCTCTTTGCATATTTGTTACCGATTAAGCATTGCCAATAAGTCTCGATACAGGCCTGGTCAGTTTATGGAGATTCAGCGACCTCCCTACGCTGCATTTTTAAGGCATCGCACCCAGCCAGCCAGAATCCTACTCCGTATTGATGAAGGACAAGCACCCAAAACAACTGTCTACAGATGGATATCTGACCTGGCTATGTTCCCTTGTCAAATCCCAAGGCTTGTTGTATAGTAGGATTTTGACTCGTAGGAAGCCACTTCCAAAAGGTAAAAGGTGGCGCTAGCGAGATGGTTCTCTCCCTTGGGAGATAGATACCTGTTTGCATGTTTGTTTCCCATTGCATATTGCCAATACCAGTAAATCTCCATACAGAACTGGTCACTTTAAGGAGATTTAGCACCTACCTAAGCCACGTTCAAGGTATCGCACCCATGTTCAAAAACATTTAAAAAATTATCCCTTATTGGGGGAAGATACCTACCCCGGCTCATACAGTAGTAGCAGAAGACGCAATAACACTCAGTACTCAGTACAGTATGGAACCTGACGGACAGGAGATGTGAATCTGCATAATTGGCATTAGCCAGGGATGTGTGTGGATATCCTCACCAATCCATGCTCGATTTATTTTTTATTTTTTTCAAAGATTTTTTTTCTGCTCCGGTATGAAGACACCATCTGCAGTGCTGCACACTCTCTGACCGTACACTGGAGGCTGCACAAGGCAGTACACTAATAGCAAACTAGTCCAGTTCCAGCCCTGTTACAGTCTGCTGACCCAGATGTCCATGGGGTTATCAAACAGGGTATTTGACAGGGAAGGGGCAGAGCCCAGGTACGAGTGAACCTGGTTGTTCAGGCGGTTTGTATCCGTTTCCTGATGTGCATCAGGTTGGCGCATCAGGAAACGGATTAAGCTACCTCAGGAGAGGTAACAGAGACAGCGGCAGAGTGGTGACTCATTAGGGATGGAGACGGGCTTCCTGGTCAGAAACATGGGTGTCAGGCATCTCCTTACCAAAATCCGAGTCAAGGTTGGTAGAAAGAGTAACCTGGTAATACAATGATTTTGCCTTCCTTTTCCTGAGAGTATACAGGACGGATGTTGTTTTTCTTAAAAATAATGGTAGCTTTGCATCCTCCATCAATAAATCATTTGCCTGAAGGCAGTGAAATCCACTAAGTGGTGTGGCAGCGGCTGCACCACCAGCAGCTTGGCAAGGTGGATGTTCAGTTTTCACACAAGCGGATCGCTGGGCACGTATGGTTGTTACCTGCTCACACTTTCTGTTATGGATGACTGACGATGAAGCAGCGAACAGGAAGGAGGAGTTGTTTGAGCAGGAGAAGCAATAGCCGATGATGTTTTTGATGATTAACACCATACTGCTTCTGGATGTGGCCTGGCTACTAGAATGATGATTGGCAGAAGGAGGACTGTTTTTCTCACACTGGTGGCCAGTGTTCTGGCCACGTCTTATTTGTGGCCTGCAGAGCTCGCTCACTGCAATGGTTTTGGTAGCTGGCACCAATCTTTTGAAAAATTTCCACACGGGAGATGGCCATGCAGAGTCGCCACCATCCAAGCTTGA